>NC_081301.1:82738327-83038744 GCF_030435805.1 Mustela lutreola | reverse complement strand
CTGTGCCGGGTGGCAACGCTAAAGACACCAGATTCCTAGGACCTTGTGGGTGGAGGAAGGGAGGTGCCCCTGCCCCCAGCACTGCGAGCAGCACGGGTCCTGAACTCCCCGGGGTGAGCTCCCCACACACACCACCTATCCAAGTCACAACCTCAAACCTCAGTTCCCTGGGAGCGCCGGGCGTTCAAAGGCGCTGTTCCAACTCCGGCATATTTCCCGGGAAGAAAATAAAACCCAAAAAGAGAAACGACGCCTCCAGGGTCATCCAGACAGCGATGCCAGGGCTGGGACTGGAAAAGACGTGTCCCGTATACCGAGGACCTCTTCCCACCCTCTTCAAGCTCACATTAGAGGCTGAAGCTTGGAAAGGTACTGGCGGGGGAGTCAGGCGAGGTCGGATGGGGTGACAGTCAAGATGCTTGGGAGAATCCCAAACGTAACTAACCCAGGCAACTTTCCCCACGTCAAAGGTCAGTGAATAAAGACAGAACCCATGAACACCGGGATGTGCATAAGAACCTTTACCTTTTTCCTAGTTCTGCACGTCGTCCTAGCCCCGTCGACGACCTGCGCTCCTCACGCTGGGTACAGCTGTCTGCAGAAGCTTTGGACCGCCTGGCCTAGATCCAAGCTGAGGAGTGCGAGGGACCTTCCGGGGTTGGGGCTGGGGAGACAGAGGAGAGAGGATGAATAAAAGAGTCACTCCTAAAGTTCTACAGCTTTTTCTGGCAAATTTTTACTCCCCTCCATAGAGCCAATTAAACGCAATAAAACCTTGCATGGAGTCCCTCTTCCTAGCAAAGCGTCGCCAACAATTGCCTAAGGGGTAAACCAAATACGCCTGAGATAATTACACTAAGCCCGGGGCAATGATTTGCCTGCCAGGGTCCTCAGCGCCAGCCAATATTTGGATAGTGTAGAGGTTGTTTTAAAAAAAAAAAAAAAAAAAAAAAAAAAAATTACTCGCAGAAACTTGAAACCGACTGGCTGGTGCCAGGATGGCTACATGATCTGTTTTCTTTGAACGGGGGTCTGCAGGCAGCTGGAGCGCGCCCGTACCGCCCCCGCCGCTGCTGCGGCGCGCCTGCAAAACTTGCCGGAATTCAATCAACCTCGCGGAAGGAGGGGGGAGAGAGGGAGCGCGCGCCTCCCCCCTCCCTGCACCCCACCGCGGCCCAAGCTCGCCAGCCCGGCCCTGCGCCTCACCGAGAATCCCCCAGAATACTCTGCGGCGGCGGCAGCCGGCCCCTCTCCAAAATGGACACGCGCCCCGCGCTCCTCGTCCGCGCTCAGCGCTGCCACTGCGGCCTGGGCTGCCGCGGGCAGCTGGGGCCTCCTCGTCGGAGAGCACCGTCTACCCTTGCCCAGGCCACCCGCAACGCGAAAGCTCGAGGCACTTCTCTCCACTTTGGCGGCTCTGCTGTGGCCCAGGTGGCGCGGAGCCGCTCAGCCCGCCGGACGCAGTTGGCTCGCCCAAGCCCGAGGCTCTGGCCGCTCGACTTGCGTCCCCAGGGCCGAGCCCGACGCGGCAGTCCGGGTCTGCGGTGGACGACGGGCTCACGGCTTTAGTGTTGAGGTCAGGCGCACCTAAGGCTTCCCCGGCTCGCCCTTGAAGGGCTCCTCCCCTCGCTCGGTCCCCGGACGCCGCGGAGCCACTGGCCCGACGGGAACGTCCGGGACCTGCTACCAAGGAGGAGGCGCGGCTTGGGAGCAGGGGCACCCGGGCTTTAGCGGCCGCTCTATCTGTGGAATTCCTCCGCGGCTTCATGAGCCCAGGAGGCCGACTGCTGCTGGTGGACTGAAATCTCGCGGAAAGAGCACTGGTGGGAGGAAAGTTCCCAGCACGGAGTAACGGCCAAAACATCCTCCTCCGAAATGATCTCTCCTTGGGACAGGCCAAGAGGCTGCTCTGTACCCCGGGGGCTCACTTGCACTCTTCACCTTAACGCCTATTCTAAAGCCTGCTGGCCTAGTACAAACTGGGCTAATAGCACTAGCCGGAAATCTAGCTCCCGTCTAAAGATGAAAATTACCAATCTGCCCCACTCACCGCACTCCTATGAAGAGGAAGTGCCTGACAGGCAGACAGCCGCTCTCGTGGTCCTGCCCTGGGGCAGCTTACCAAAAGTCGGAAGCGAAAAGCACAGAGTCTAGCGTCGCCAAGGCTGGAAGGTAAAAAGATGTCTCCCAAGCAGTTTGGGCCGACAGCTTTCTGCCTTCGGGTTTAAGCAGTGAAAAGGAGAAATTAAAAACCCGGTGAAATACAGTCCCTAATGGCTCTTTTCTGCTCAAATGTTGGAACTGGAAGGCACCCGTGAAATTTCCAACTTCAGATATCTCATTTTACTAATAATGAAACTGAGGCCCAGAGACAGAAAGAAGGGGTATCCCCCCCCCCAAACTCTGCTTTTCCTCCCAGCCAAATGGCAAAGACAGCCAAAACCAGAGTATAACTTCCCTGGGGTCAAATGGAATTGCCCAGAGGTGGCCGGATGCGTGCAGAGCAAGAACCTGCTTCCTGGGTCCCAGCCAGGTCCGAGACCTCCTGGCTGCCGCTCATAGGGCTTTCTCTCACAGGTCACACCAGGGCCCTGTGGATTGATCATTTTGACCTCCTATTTAATTGCAATCAGCGTGCTTCCCCTCAACGTGCTAAGAATAGCAAAGAACGCGTTAGGACTCCCCCAGGTGATGGGACCTGTGAGCTCCCAACTTCTGGCCCCAACTCAGACGTCACCACCCCAGGCGAATGCTTCACTCTGTCCCATCCACCCGGTCCTAAGAAGCGCGGTGGAGCCTCTATCCACCAAGCCCTAGCTATCTATCCTAACGTCCTGCCTGGCTACAGTCTGTCTCTTCCTCCAGATCGCTGTCCTGGAAGGCAAAGAGCCCTCTCCTGCCTCCGTACACCTGGCGCCAGTCACCGAGCCTGACAAACAGTTGGTGCGCAAGAAAATCGTGATGAAGCTGGCACGTGACGACAATGCTCTTGGCTCTTCTCATTAGCTTTTCCCTCCAACCCTCTGGGCATTGGGATTTCTTGCAGGGAAGGGGCCCTGAGACCACGATGCCCCGAACTTGGCCCAGAGTGGCTAGTCTAGGAAAAAGGTAGCGTAAGGAGCAAGAAGTTCAGAGCAGGTAGGGGGGAAGCAGGAAAGTGAAAGGGCGGGGACAGGCGGGAGATGCAGGAGAGGAGAAAGAAAGCGGGGTCCTGTTCCCCCCTCTGCCAGGCGTAGCGACCCGGCTGGGGTGCAGCAGCGGGACTGCACCCGGCGCTGCGCCCCTCCCAGCGAACAGCATGCGCTCCTCGCCCCTCCCGGCGGGCGGCGGATGTTGGGGGTGGGGGCGTCCAAAGTGTGGCGGAGGAGCGGGCGGGGGCGAGGCGCGGCGCCTTCGTGCCCCTTCTTCTGCGAGAGACGCGGCGGCGGAGTCCCTCAGCCTCGGTCATGTGATAGTCTCGAAGCGCGAGCTGCGGGGGTCTCCGGCGTCGCGGGGACCATTACAAAACGCAGCCAGGAGAGCGCGTCGCTGCCACAGCCGCCGCCGCCGCCGCCTCTCCAGCTCGAGACGGGCCCCGGAGAGCGGCGGCAGCTGCGGCGCGGACGGCGGAGCGGGCCCAGACCAGCCTCGCAGCCTCCCGGCCTCGGCAGCCGCCCCCTCGGGCCCGCAGCGTGCCCCCGCGTCCAGCGCCCCCGCCGCGCCGCTGCTGCAGAAACCAAACTTTTTCCCCCTCAGCGACCGCCTACAGCTCTCTCCCCGGCTCCGCTACGAGCGGCCAGAGACCTGGGAGAAACGGGCTGCCAGGAGCTGAGCTCCCTTCTCCTTACCTCGCCGCTCCCCTCCAGGAAAACCTCAACTCCCGGCTGGGTGCCCGCACCGGGGACAGCCTCCCGGCGCAGCAAGTCTCGCCCTCCCGGCCCCCTGGAGCATGAGCGCCAACTAGGATATTTAAAGGGCCAGAGTCCCGCCTGTGCCGTCCTTCCCAGCCCGCTGGGCCTGAGATTCCCTCCGACCGAGAAAAAGAAAAGAGGAGGCCGGGAAGGGAACGCGGCCCTGCCGACGCCTCCACCGCCCGCTCCAGCACCGGGTCTCTGACCACCCGGGGGAAGCCGCCGGGAGGGTGTGGCGGGGAAGCTGGCGCGCCCCGCTCGCCACTCTCTGCGCGGGTCGGCCACCGTCGGGCCAGAAGTTGCGACCCGCGGAGAGCTGAGCTGGCCCGAGAGAGCAGCAGGCGCGGAGCCCCCCCGAGCAGCTGGTAGAAGTCTGGAGAGAGACGGCGAGAGGGTCTGGGGACAGAGAGGACGGGGTGGCGGGGCTGGGCGGGCGGAGTGGGGCTTAGTGCAGACCGCCAAGCCCCGGCAACCCGGTGCGGAGCGACACTGCCGTCCAGTGGGGGCCGGAGGGCAGTGGAGGCGCCGGAGGCGATGCCGCGGCCGGGGAAGAGCTCGTACAGCGACCAAAAGCCGCCCTACTCGTACATCTCGCTGACCGCCATGGCCATCCAGCACTCGGCCGAGAAGATGCTGCCGCTGAGCGACATCTACAAGTTCATCATGGAGCGCTTCCCCTACTACCGCGAGCACACGCAGCGTTGGCAAAACAGCCTGCGCCACAACCTCTCCTTCAACGACTGCTTCATCAAGATCCCGCGGCGGCCGGACCAGCCCGGCAAGGGCAGCTTCTGGGCGCTGCATCCCGACTGCGGCGACATGTTCGAGAACGGCAGCTTCCTGCGGCGCCGAAAGCGCTTCAAGGTGCTGCGCGCGGAACACACTCACCTGCACGCCGGGAGCACCAAGGGCGCGCCAGGCGCCGGGCCCGCAGGGCACCTTCACCCCCACCACCCGCACCACCCGCACCACCACCACCACCACCACCACGCGGCCGCGCACCATCACCACCACCACCACCACCACCCGCCCCAGCCGCCGCCGCCCCCGCCGCCGCCGCCGCACATGGTGCATTATTTCCATCAGCAGCCTCCTCCCGCCCCGCAGCCGCCGCCGCCGCACCTTTCGTCGCAGCCCCCGCAGCAGCCGCCCCAGCAGTCGCAGCCTCAGCCGCCGTCCCACCCCGGCAAGATGCAGGAGGCGGCAGCGGTGGCGGCGGCGGCTGCGGCAGCGGCGGCGGCGGCCGTGGGCAGCGTGGGGCGCCTGTCGCAGTTCCCACCCTACGGGTTGGGCTCAGCGGCCGCCGCCGCCGCTGCCGCAGCAGCGTCCACGTCGGGCTTCAAGCATCCGTTCGCCATCGAGAACATCATCAGCCGAGACTACAAGGGCGTGCTTCAGGCCGGCGGGCTGCCCTTGGCGTCCGTCATGCACCACCTGGGTTACCCCGTGCCGGGCCAGCTTGGCAACGTGGTCAGCTCCGTGTGGCCGCACGTGGGCGTTATGGATTCGGTGGCCGCGGCCGCCGCCGCCGCCGCCGCGGCGGGGGTCCCTGTGGGTCCAGAGTACGGGGCTTTCGGCGTGCCGGTCAAGGCCCTGTGCCACTCGGCAAGCCAGAGCCTGCCTGCGGTGCCGGTGCCCATCAAGCCCACCCCTTCGCTGCCGCCGGTGGCCGCGCTGCCTCCGACTCTCACCGTCCCCGCGGCCGCTCAGCAGCCGCCGGCGCCGTCCACCGCGTGCCCTGCTGCTGCGGCCTCGCCTGCCACCTCCCTGCTGGAGCCCACCGCCCCGAGTGCGGCCGAGAGCAAGGGCAGCTCCCTGCACTCGGTGCTGGTGCACTCGTAGGGGACACGGCGAGCGGCGGAGCCGAATGCGTGCAGGCACTCCCGGCCCACGACAGTCGGTTAGGGAGAAGGCGCCCTGAGCTGGGCAGACCTGGCGAGCCTGAGCCTTTGTGGCAAAGGAAAGTCTTTGAACAGACAAACCCGAAAGCGGATTCTCCAGTGATCTGAATAAATATAACACTTCTGGTGTTTGTGTTTATACTATGTTGTACAATCAGATTAATGAAAGGAAATTTTCAGGTAAGAGTTTCTATTGTAATTAATATTGTAAGTCAGTAAGTTATGGGGGGAGGGAGCGAAGGAGTTTGGGGAAGCCTCTTTGGCAAATTGGAAATGGATTTAGACCCTCATTCCTGGGAGCAGAAGCTGGCGGAGCTAAACCTCCCCGGGAGAAATCCAACAGACAATGACGCTTCAAACGGACCTCAGTCACCAAGTTTCTCACCCTGGGAGAGGCCTCTCGTCAACATCCAAGACAAAACTGCTATTCACTAAAGAAATCTCGTTTTATTTAAGATGGAAAAGAGAGAGCATTTTCATATCGTTATCTTGCCGGTCAGTTAAATGGGCGAGGACACGGTATCACGAATAAAGTCGCTTGGGGGTGAGGGGGCAGCAGGAACTCCACGAAGGATCTTGGGAAACAGTTCAGTTTCTTGCTCTGACCCGGGGGTCGACAAGGACAGAAGGACAGCTAAAGCAATTAGTTTGCACAAAACAGAATGGCAGCGGCTTAAGGAGCAAAGCCCCAGATTCCAAAAGTAAAGTTCGGGGGAACACAACCAAAGAGAGACAATAAAGGCGGTTTTTTACCTGCAATTCGTTTGTGTACCAATCGGATGAGGCTATTAAGGAGTTCCCACGATCCGTTCCATTTGGTACTTTAAAGGGAAAAAAAAAAAAAATCACTTGCATCATGGGATTTTGCTCCTCTAATCATGAGTGCAAGAAAAACCCGCGCCAGCACCCGACAGTATTGGTCTTAACGCTTCCAGGAGCGTTTCTTGGCGGTTGGTTGCCTTCCAGCCTCCGGACAGATGTCAGAGGACGACTTCCGTCCCTTCGGCGCGCCGCGGTCGATGTGGTATTCCGAGCGCTGTTTGGCGCCTACGACTTTCAGGCGAATTTTTCATTTTCAGCTCGTGAGTGGAAAAGAAACTTGCAGCTATGGCTCCTTCCCCCTTTTTGAGCCCCAGGAATAGCACTTTACTCGCAACAAACTTTTGGGAACGAAGGGGGGCGGGTAAGGAGGAGGCCGCCGCCCTTTGCCTCTGGTTCACCTTGGGCTTGTGTCCGCGCCGCGTTCGGGTTGTGACTTTGTAACAAGTTCATGTCTGCCGGTGTTGTACGCGGTGTTCCCCATTAAAGCTTCTCTCTGGATATGCCGCTGCCGGTGTGAGGATGTTGCGCTTCTCAGGAGAGGAGGCGGCAGTCTGAGCGCCCACTGGGCGGTCAAGGAACTTTCCAAACCCTCCCCTCCCCTATATTTCTCAACTTCAGAGCCTCGTAGGGGGTGAGTTCACAGCAGAGCCGCCACCAGGGACGAGCGTCCTCCATTGCTCCTATTATCCTTTGGCGCAATTATCTTCTGGAATTCCACCATCCTTATGCTGGCCTCCGGATCCCCAGCCCACCTCAGGGCAGGGAACCGCATTAGCAAAAAATCCGCAACAGGGAATTTTTTTATTCCCATTTGAGGTTCACTTCAGCTCACCATCACCACCACCCAACACCCTTCCCCTTTCCTAAGGGCCTGGAGGGCGGGCCACGCCAGGGACTCCGTACTGGTAGGTAGATGCCCTGCGGCGCCCCCTTAAGTCTAGAAGACAGACCGGGGCGGGGAAGTCGGGGCCAGGTCCCTGCCACCGCGGCGCCCCGCCACCGAAGCCTGGAGGACCTGTTGCGCTCCCGCTCGGGGAGCGTCCCAGGCGAGCAGGGCCTCGGGAGGCGGCGGCAGCCTGGGGCCCCGAGCCGCAGAGCGCTGGGCGGGCGAGAACCCCCGGCCCCGCGGTCCGCTCTCCCGGGAGGGAACCTGCGGGCTGCGGCGGCTGCCGAGCCGCGCGGGGAGCTGGCGAGGCGGCCCGGCCCGGTGCGGGTCGGGGAAGCCACGGCCGTCTGGCAGCTCTCCGACCTCGAACAGGGCTCCGTCTTGAACCGACTTCCCTCTGCTCAGTCAGGCCCAACAGAAGCCTCCTCTAACCTTTCCTCCGAAGAAAATAAAGGACCTACAAGATGACCTGCACACAGTAATGACACTGAGGGGGAGGGTGGTTATATCTTGAAGTAGGTGTTTACAAGTTGCATCTCAGCGCGCAGGCGAGGTTTGGTCTCCGTTTAGGGCACCAAGTCCTTGCGAGATGAAACAACTGGTGTACCCACTTCTTCCAACTTGAGACTCTGGAAGGGTTTCTGCAGGGTTTTCCTCTTCACTAGTCTGATGCGGTGGAAAAAGAGAAAAGAAGCGGGGGGGGGGGGGACACTGACATGGGGGAGTCACAGATTTGGAGGGACTTTGGAGTTTGGCTTCTTTGTCCTCCTCTGGATGAGTGGGTGCCTAGAAGTCCTGGGGTCAGGACCCCCAGTTTAGAAGAGTCCATTGGCTGGAAAGAGCAATTGAATCCCAGGGGTTTGTTCAAAAGAACACTCCTTCCTTCTGGTCCAGCTGTCCAAAAGGTGTGATTTTAGCGGTGCCCAGGGCCCCATTTCCAGGAAAGGGGCACAGCCCAAAGTGTCCTTTAGCACCCACAGAGCTGGCCTAAGCAGTAGTCCCCCCTGGGAAGAAAGGAGCCTGTGGGCCACAGCCGCAGGAAATGAGCAATTGTCCCTCACAGTTTTCCTGGTCCCGCTGAGCGAACTCCTTCCTGCCTCTGTGTGGAAAACAAGGGTGTTTAGTATTTACTGGAAGAAAAGAGAGAAAGGAGAAGGGTAGGCCAAGTGAACTTAGAGATAATTCTACTCGAATTTTTATCCAGCAGGAGATCCAGGTACCCAAAGGAAGCAATGCTTGGCATTGAGAGTAGAGAGAGAACCTGGGAATTCAGGCAAATAAATAAGGGTGGGGGGAGCTTTCTGCCAAAACTCGGATCCCAAGGGAGGCTTCCAATCGAAGCCCCAGACACTAACCCTGTCTTAAAGACCCCTCTTAACTAAGATGGGGCTTTATCTGCCTAAGCAATTACCACCCCATTCCCAAGCCAGGAGCCTGGCAGGATTAGTCTTGGCAGACCTCTGAGATACCAGGACTGAGGAGGACCCCAGGCCCGAGGCTCACTGCTCATCAGCAGAATCAGATTTTCATACCCAGATGCCATAAAACATCCATTTAAGGACATTGGAACCAGATCCGGTGCTTATTTTAAACATGTTCATAGGGTTCAGGCCATTAAAAAAAAAAAAAAGAAAAAGAAAAAAGTATTATCCTGGTAATAATCAAAGTATATAGAGAAGTACAAAAGCTAGTAAGAATAATAAATTGATGGTACTATTTTGGTGACCCTCTCAACTGAGTATGTGATCTCTTCTGAACTCACAGGATTCTCTCTCTAGCGACAGGTTGAGATAGAGGGAAAGTAAATTCTGGATAGAAGTGAGATGCAAGTAGAGACAATAAAAAGGTATGACCATCTCAGTTCGCATGTTTAATAAAATCATTTGTAGTGGTTTCATAACATCATTAGGGGAGAGAGTCCTGCTTTCCAGGATGATAAAAAAGAATAGGGTTGCTTAGCCTGTATCCCACTCACCTGCAGGCAGGGGACCTTGAGCAAGATGGGCAGAAGCAATGAAACAAGAGAGAGATTTCAGTGTAGATATCTTTACAGTAAAGTAAGAGGGAAACAGCTTGGAATCATCCGTTTGATTGTATTTCCTTGGGAAGCAAAGACAAGAGCTAAGGGCAGAGGGAGGACAAAGCTATTTTAGCTGTAGTCGCTAGCAGAACAGGCTCTCCAGAATCGGCACAGTTGGCATCTGGCACTTAGGAAGGCTGTCAGTCAAGCTGGCCTGTGGTCAATTATCTCCTTAAGTAGACTGGCACGAGTCCAGCCAGGGAGGAAGGCTGGTGGCATCCAGAGGAATCAGAGCCAGTTAGCTGGCCGTGGTACTAAGCATCTTTGCATAGGGGGGTTGGAAGGCTGATCAACACATCTTCTCCTGGGATTCAAAGGTGACATTTGCCTGCTTGGCACTAGTACAGAAAGAGTCCAGAACAGTATGGAAACAGAATGCCTTAGGAGAAAAAAAATTGATTCTCAAAGCCACCAATTCCCCTTAAATTCCATTCACTGACAAAAATCACCATCTCTGATACGCACAAGATGATACAGAGATCTTGGTAAATGATGGTGGGACGTGGTTCCTCCACTGGACAAGAATTCCCGTTCATCATTGTACCTGACTATGAAATGGGCAGAAAAGATAGTCTGGGGGGCATATTCAGGCTTGGATGATGTGGCAAAGGTTTGAAGTGGTAGCAGTGTTAAGCAGACTATGGGGATATGATTCTGTGTGGGGGTACAGGGGCAGGGTGGAGTTGGCATTGGAAAGAAGGGGTTTCGAAAGCCAATGATAACCACTTTGTAGGTAAAAAGGCAGAGTGGGGATTCAAGTGGCGGTGGGAAGTCCTTGAATTCCAAAAGGCAAAACAGTTTCTTCAAGTCCAACATTTTCATTTTGCTCATTTGAAGTATTTTCATTAACTTTATCTGTCAAAGCTGAAATGCTACCTTATACCCTTTGGGGGAGATTTAAGAGATCTGCTTGGGATTTCAATTCAGTCTTAAACCATTGTTTAAATGGTATGAATCTGGCAAGACTCCAGATGTACTCTGTCCCAAGCACTTTTCCCTCTTAACTATCCCCTGTGTATTTTAAGGAAAATTTAAGCCACATGTTGTACTTTCCCCCTTGCATCCAAATGTCGTTTTATTGAATTTTAGCATGGTCCATGAAATTCAAATTCTGAGTTTTAAGCTATAATATATTCATATGATCTACAACACAGTCACATGATATGCACATATATCATTAAGCAGAAAATAAAGCATCTGAGAACTATAGTTGATTATAGTAACATTTCTTCAGACTGAAGAACCATGCTGGGAACGCCATATTAAAAAAGGATTTTATGAAATTATCCAAAAATTCAGAGAAACGAAATTAGTGACTCATGAGAATATTTTTAAAAGAATACTGCTAAGAAGCTATTTTGATGATGCTTTGTTTGATCCAAATAGTTGTTTCCTGCCACAAGGAACAGGTCTTTTGTGTGCACAAGACACCCAGGCTTTGCTTGTAAGTCACAGATCTCATTATTGTGGCATCATTTAAAAAATGCATTGAACTACGCTCTCCCATCTGAGCCACTTCCAGCCCTGTCAGCACCTTCACAGACAGCGTGTTTTTTACTGTTACTGCGGATGAATGCTTAGCAAAAAGGGAGCTGGAGAGCTGTAGTCCAGGCCCAGCTGAACTAGATTCATTCCAGAAAGGATCCACAACATTGAAGCACACAGATGAGAAAAAGGGAAAAGGGGGGAAGGAGGAGGGAGAGGGAGGAAGCAAAGAAAGAAGCAGAGAGAGAGAGAGAGACGGGGGAGGGGGGGCAGATGTACACATCTAATATTGACAAAGAAATAAAAGGAATTATCATTTTCTAACCTAATATTGTTTGGGTTTTCTCTCAGGAAACTCTCGATCAATTTTTCCAATGTATGTGTCTATAACACTACTTATCGGAAATAATCTTGGCTTAAAAGCAATATCCATTCTTCTTTTAAGAATGGTTCTTAGCGGGGCGCCTGGGTAGCTCAGTGGGTTAAGTCTCCCCCTTCAGCTCAGGTCATGATCTCAGGGTCTTGGGATCAAGCCTTGCATCATCGGGCTCTCTGCTCAGCAGGGAGCCTGCTTCCCTCTCTCTCTCTGCCTATTTGTGATCTCTCTCTCTCTGCGTGTCAAATAAATAAATAAATAAAATCTTTAAAAAAAAAAAAAAGTTCTTAGCTAGAGAGGACAGGGTACTGTATAACTAACTGGCAGCCACATTTATTGCCTAAAAAAAAGAGGCGTCAGTCTGCCTAAGAATTCATCCCAGGTGAGAATTTTGTATCATTAATTTTGTTGCAATTTATTGTATAGGGATTAACCTGTATCCCCACAGGGAGGTGTTTAAATAAGTGATGCTGTTTATATACTATGGAATATCATGCAGCCATCACAAATAATGCTTATAAAATTTTGCTCATATAGAAAATGTTTATGCACCAAATATAAATAGCGGTACCTCTAGACTCCAGACTGCTGAAATCATAAATCATCTTATTTTCTTGTTTTCCATATGATCTCGATTGTTTTGGATTGTCTGCCTACACGGACCATGTTTTACTTTTATAACCAGGGGAAAGATCACTCAAAGATCTCTCCAGCCAATAAAACTAGCGTGTCAACAAAATGTAAATTATTATTTTTTTAAGGATTTATTTATTTATTTGACAGAGACCACAAGTAGGCAGAGAGGCAAGTAGAGAAGGGAAGCAGGCTCCCTGCTGAGTAGAGAGCCTGATGTGGGGCTCGCTCCCAGGACCCTGAGATCATGACCTGAGCCAAAGGCAGAGGCTTAACTCACTGAGCCATCCAGGCGCCCCCAAAATGTAAATTATTATATTTTAATGTAGCATCTTCAGTTTGGGGGAGGGGTGAAGACCTGACTGGTAAAAATGTCCTTTAAAGGCAAAGAACTGAGGAGAAGAAGGAACCACACACATCCTGCTGTCCTCCTGCTGTGTCTTTGACAAGACCGCTGTCACTTTTAAGTTTTGACTCTGGGGGAATTTTGTGAGAATTGCTGTCCCATAAAACTGCAATGGGAAAATGCAAAAAGGCTGAAATTACAAAGAAGGCTTGATAAAGAAAAAAATCCCTCTTTCTCTCTCTCTCTTTTTTAAGTAAGCTCTAAACCCTACGTGGGGCTCAAACTCACAACCCCCAAATCAAGAGTCAAATGTTCTTCTGACAGATCCAGCCAGGCGCCCCAAGTCTTGTATTCTTTTGCTCCTTTTTCTACTCGCTTTCTCTCTTTTCATCTTTCACATTGCATGAAGTTTTTTAGTAGCCCCAAAGTCTTCTTGAAACTAGGCAGATAATGAGCATTAAATTAATACATTCTGCTAGCTTAGGCAATTCCTCCCAAATGCGAAATAATATGCAGTTTTCCAAAATAGTAATATAATTCTCCTTTTTCCCAGTTGGCAAATCTTTTTTGAGTAGTGACAATGTTTTAGGGGCTCTTGGGTGGCTCAGTCTGCTCTTGGCTCAGGTCATGATCCCAGGGTCCTGGGAATGAGCCCTGAGTTGGGCTCCCTACTCAGTGGGGAGCCTGCTTCTCCCTCTTCCTCTCCAGCTGGTGCTCTCTCCCCCTCTATCTGAAATAAACAAAATCTTAAAAAAAAAAATAATATTTGTACTAGTTCAAGTAAACCTGTATTGTGTCTTCTTTGTCTACATCGAAATCGTTTCTTTAAAAAAAAATATATGGGGAAGTCTGGGGCATGTGGCTGGCTTCAGTCAGTAGAGCATAGGACTCTTGATCTTGGGGTGATGACATTGAGCCCTATGTTGGATGTAGAGACTACTTTCATTTTTTAAATTTTTCTTAAGATTTTATTTATTTGACAGAGAGATCAAAAGTAGGCAGAGAGAGAGGAGGAAGCAGGCTCCCTGCCAAGCAGAGAGCCGGATGTAGGGCTCCATCCCAGAACCCTGAGACCATAACCTGAGCCGAAGGCAGAGGCCTAACCCACTGAGCCACCCAGGCGACCCAAAACTACTTTTAAAAAATTTGTTTTAAATTTTTAAAAAATGCAAAAGTCTGTAACTACTCAGAACATGCAAATTTTCAGAAGACTAAACATACCTCAACTATTATGACAGAAACCTGATTACCTCTAAAAATGACCCCAGGTCACTGAGATTTTTGGTTTTTAAAGATGTTGCACTGGTGGGGCACCTGGGTGGTTCAGTGGGTTAAAGCCTCTGCCTTCAGCTCAGGTCATGATCCCAGGGTCCTGGGATCGAGCCCTGCATCAGGCTCTCTGCTCAGCGGGGAGCCTGCTTCCTCCTCTCTCTCTGCCTGCCTCTCTGCCTACTTGTGATATCTGTCTGTCAAATAAATAAATGAAATATTTTAAAAAAATAAAATAAAATAAAAATTAAAATGTTGCACTGGAGAACTTAAATTCAACTAAAGTTGAAATTATAAGACTGAATTTTTAACCCAAGAGAACCAGAGAATCAAAGTATGATCAAATATATCTCACTTCACCAGCTTAGAGAACGAAATAACATCCTATTTCTTTGATATACAACAATTTTGAACCCTCTTCTCAGTTATTACTGGAAAACATCTTTTTCCTTGCCAGGGAACCCTAGGCTGACTCAGGCCTGGTTACTCCCACCTTAAAAAGAAAAAAGGTGAAGTCGAATCAGTCTGCTAACATTGCCTATCAAACTTGAGGTACATGTGATCATCTGTCGAGGTCTTTTTTTAAGATTTTATTTACTTATTTGACAGAGAGAGAGAGATCACAAACAGGGGGAGTGGCAGAGAGAGGGAGAAGCAGGCTGCCTGCCGACGTGATCCGAGGAGTCTGGTATCATGACCCAAGCCAGTGCTTGGGCGCCTGCATGGCTCAGTGGGTTAAGGGGGCCCTCTGCTCCGCAGGGAGCCTGCTTCCCTGTCTTTTTCTCTCTGCCTACTTGTGATCTCTCTCTGTCAACTAAATAAATAAAATATTCAAAAGAAGAAAGAAAGAAAACAAAGGCAGATGCTTTACCCCTGAGCTACCCAGGTGCCCCCTGGGGCGTTTTGTGAAACACCTTCTGCTGGATCCCACCTCCAAAGATTCTGATTCAGCTGGTGTGAAGCAGAGCCTGAGTTGATACCGGTCTAATGAGTTACCAGATGATGCTGATGTTGCTGATTTGCTGGGCCCCAGATCACACTCAAGTTCTGGGCTGCAAGAGATTTTCTTTTCATCAGTAACAGCCATCTCAGACCATCAGCCACACCCAAATAACTTTGAACATTAGTTAAGATCAGTATCTTTTTTTCTTTCAAAACCTCCATAGCGCAGGGGCGCCTGCATAGAGCAGTCAGTGAAGTGTTTGACTCTTGGTTTCAACTCAGGCGGTGATCTCAAAGTCGTGGGATTAAGCCCCGAGTCCAGAGCTGTGCTCAGCTCAGAGTGGGCTTGACATTCTCTCTTTGTCTCCCTCTGCCTCTCCTGCCCTAGCTCTCTCTTGATCTCTCTCTAAAATAAATAAAACCTTGGAGGGGGGGGAACATCACTGTTGCCTATCAAATTTACCCATCACCTTCCCAGTCGTCTGAGTATTATATACTAATGCACAAGGGAAACAGAAAAGCCCCGTATACCCCAGAGTTGGAGCACTCCCCACCATTAAGTCTCATCAGGACGGAATAGTTGGATTGGAAAGTAAAAGATTTCTTATTTCATCAAGGAGGCAGCTGAGGCAGTGGTTACTTGAGAAGCAAATTACTAAACCCTAAAGCTAGAAGTCAGTTGTCGGGGGCACCTGAATGGCTCAGTCAGTTAAGTCTGCCTTGGCTCAGGTCATGATCCCCGGGGTCCTGGGATCAAATCCTGCCTCAGGGAGCACACTCCTCCTGCTTGTGCTCTCCCTTTTTCTCTCTCTGTCAAATAAATAAATAAATAAATAAATAAAATCTTAAATTAATAAAAAAAAAAGTCATTTGTTTTCTTGCTATGCCCATCTTTACATCATAAGCCAGCTCCTTTACAAAAGGAACTACCACTTCACTTCACTTCCTTAATGTGATGTAACTGTATTTGCAGACCACACTTTTCCTTTGATGCTTTCATCTTTATGTCAGCTGTTTTATATAGGAGAGATAGGGTTTTTTTTTTTTATATTTTATTTATTTATTTGACACAGAGAGAGAGAGAGACATCGCAAGCAGGCGGAGAGGCAGGCAGAGAGAGGGAGAAGCAGGCTTCCCGCTGAGCAGAGAGCCCAACGCAGGGCTCAGTCCCAGGACCCTGAGATCATATCCTGAGCCAAAGGCAGAGGCTTAACCCACTGAGCCACCGGGGCACGCTGGGAGATAGGTTTTATTCTGAGTTTATACATATGCAGGCTTAGATCTAAAACTTGGAGGATCGAGTCCTTGCAGATGTTCAAATGATGCATGAATTTAGTGAACTCACGCTTTGCCTAAAAATGGAACCACTTAGCCAAATATTTACAAAACTGCTTTGTTTTCATAGTGTGCATTCTAACAAAATGTGTGCATTCTAAGAAAACAAATGTTACCAGGACTCAAGCTGGGATCCCCTCTAATCCTTGAGAGTTCATGATCTTTCCCAGCCTTATTCCATGTTCTGTGACAGACTCACACCCCTGTCTCTCTGGGGACTTTAGAAGCTGGAGAAGGTATAGAGGCATTTTTGCTTAACATGTCTGACTTACAACTCCAGCTCCCAGAGACCTGGTTCACTTTAAGGATCATCTCAACATAAAAGCATCCTGCCTCCTTTATTTGCAATCATTCCAGGTGTAAAAGGCATGAGGAGCAAACGCCAATGTCTTGAAGATTTGAGTTTACCTTACTTCATTCAATTGAAATATTTATTACTTTAAAAAGTACTTCTATCATCTCTCTACCAGGACTTTTGATTGTCTTTGCCATTCAGTCTAGTCTTATAGTTTGATTGGCCTTGACTCTCTTATTGGTCTATTTGCTCTCCCCCACCCCCCTTGCCCTTCTTCAGTTGCTTCCACTGCCCTTCACCCTACTCCACCCCAATACCCACTAACTTTTTTTTTTTAAGATTTTATTTATTTATTTGACAGAGAGAGATCAAAAGTAGGCAGAGAGGCAGGCAGAGAGAGAGGGAAACAAGCTCCCTGCCGAGCAAAGAGCCTGATACGGGTCTCAATCCCAGGATCCTGAGATCATGACCTGAGCCAAAGGCAGAGGCTTAACTCACTGAGCCACCCAGGTGGCCACTAACTTTTTATGAGGGATGGTTTAATTCTTCTTCTCTCTGTGGAGACTGTAACCATTGGGACCTCGCCTTCTACAGGGGAAGTGTTCTATCAGGTTTTTTTCCAACATGAAGACAGCTCTTCTTAGAAGAGGAACTAAGGGAGGGCACCTGGGTGGCTCAATGGGCTAAAGCCTCTGCCTTTGGCTCGGGTCATGATCTCAGGGTCCTGGGATGGAGTCCCATGTCGGTCTCTCTGCTCAGCAGGGAGCCTGCTTCCCCGCCCCCCCCCCCCCCGCCTGTCTCTCTGCCTACTTCTGATCTCTGTCTGTCAAATAAATAAATAAAATCTTTAAAAAAAAAAAAAAAGGAACTAAGATGTTGGCTATTAAAATCAGTGGTTTTTTTAAATTTAATTTAATTTATTTATTTAGCAGACAGAGATCACAAGTAGGCAGAGGGGCAGGCAGAGACAGAGAGGGGAGGAAGCAGCCTCCCTGCTGAGCAGAGAGCCCGATGCGGGGCTTGATCCCAGGACCCTGGGATCTTGACCCAAGCCAAAGGCAAAGGCTTTAACCCACTGAGCCACCCAGGCGCCCCTAAAATCAGTTTTAAATCTAACTACCCCCACATCTCCACCCCACAAGCAATTATTCGATTCTGTCCTCGTGCAGGACCTCTGCCAGGTGCTGATTATAAGACACATTCCCGGCCTGCACCGCCAACTATTAAGCTCTTGTCTCTCATCTCCAAGCCTCCCCTTCCCTACTCTGCTCTTTGCATACCACGTTTCTGCTTTGCCTGCTGGCTATATGTTGAGTTCTGGTAATGTGGGGTTCTAGTGGTAGTAGCAACAGTGAGAAAAGAAGGGATTTGCTCCTTTCTGCTTGTTCCTTCTGGGGCTTCCTTTCTGCTTGTGATTCCTGAAAGCCTCATGCAGCAAAACTTCTTTACCCTGCAGTGCCTTCTTGTAGCAGCAGCTGAATCCAGCTGGAAGTTTTCCCGAAGCTTAAAGAATCAACCCCGTCATGCCCCTCCTCAGAGACGTCAGCACGTCAGCCCCAAGACTCTCCCTGCGTTCTGAGGGTTAGCAACCTGGGACTCACCTCTGAGTTTCTGAGTGTTAATAATGCCAACTTCTTCCCATGTTCTCTCCAGCCTAAACCTGGTAGGTGATTTCTGCTGTTGCTGTGACTGTGATAGTTCAGAGTTCTCTTTCTACGTGTTCCGTTATTAACATTTTTACACCTACTTAATTATTCATTAAATGAAATTCTGTTCGTCAGAATAACTGGAATGGTTTCTGTCTCCTGACTGGATTTTAATGCATCTGCCTCAAAGGATCTGATAGTCCGAAGCAGAAGACTGTCTCCTCTGACCAAGATGTGTACAAAGTAAGTGCAGGGAACCATGGAGGGAAAATTTCAGGTTCAAGTTCGTAATATGAAACAATATGCATAGGCATAGATATGCTGATAAATATCAACCAAGGAAAACATTGAAAACGTCTTTGCTTTAACAAGTAATAAACTCTGTTAAAATAAAAGTGCCAAAGCATGTGTTTATAGTAGCATAACCTTGTGTTCTCTGCAGGACTTCATTGCAACGTGGCTTTGTAAAGTGGTATGAGTTTGCAGATAAGTTCTGTGATCTCAGTGCGACAGACCCAGTCCAGCAGCTGAGTTCCCAGGAGGCTTCTCCAGACCACATTGTTTGACCTTCACTCTTCAAGAGTCAAGGAACAAAATGATCCAATTCTCCCCGGAAAGGTAGGAGGCTAGAGAGCAAAGTGGTAAACAAACAAACAATCAAATAAGGTCAAAAATAATCGAATAGGTTGAAGGTAAAAAAAAAAAAAAAAAGTGTTTTTGTTTTGTTTTTAAAATTTTTATTAACATAAACTGTATTATTTGCCCCAGGGGTACAGGTCTGTGAATCGCCAGGTTTACACATTTCACAGCATTCACCATAGCCCATACCCTCCCCAATGTCCATAACCCAACCACCCTCTCCCTACTCCCCTCCCCTGGCAACCCTCAGTTTGTTTCATGAGATTAAGAGTCTCTTATGGTTTGTCTAAAAAGTGATTTTTGCAACTTCTGAATTTGACCATTCTGCTTATAGATGTAATAGGAGAATATTGACTTTTTAAACGAGTTGCAGTAATAAAAGTAAGTAGTGAGTGAGTGGGCCCCAGCCAAAGCTCCTCACTGGAAGGATACTGGCTCACCTTAAGCCCCTTAAGAACGTCCTATAAAACAATAGCAAGTTGGAATAAACACACATAGGGACTTTTGTATAGTTTTCTATGAGAACAGTAAAGATATGTTTTGAAATAAGAGTTTTGACAGAGTATTCAAGTGATTTACAGTTATTGAGGCGTTTAAGAGAAATTTGAGCATGATAGGGTCCATGCCAAATTTATTTTGATGTCCAAGAACAGGTTGACCCACTACATACTGGTTTTGCTGCTTTGATATTAGTATTTGTGGAAAGTTTTTGAAAGTTTCTAGAGATAATCCTTTTCATTTTTGTACCTCTACCGACCAATATGGGAGTTATGGTACGTTCTTTTTTTTTTTTTTTTTTAAGATTTTATTTACTGGGGGGCCTGGGTGGCTCAGTGGGTTAAGCCTCTGCCTTCGGCTCAGGT
This sequence comes from Mustela lutreola, assembly GCF_030435805.1. Classification (NCBI taxonomy): domain Eukaryota; kingdom Metazoa; phylum Chordata; class Mammalia; order Carnivora; family Mustelidae; genus Mustela; species Mustela lutreola. Next base: position 83,019,336 of record NC_081301.1, on the reverse strand, counting down.
CATGATCCGAGGGTCCTGGGATCAAGCCCTGCATCAGGCTCTCTGCTCAGCAAGAAGCCTGCTTCCCCCTCTCTCTCTGCCTGCCTCTCTGCCTACTTGTGATCTCTCCATCAAATAAACAAATAAGATCTTTTTTTTCCCCTTTTTAAAAAAAGATTTTATTTATTTGACACAGAGAGAGAGGTCACAAGTAGGCAGAGAGGCAGGCAGAGGGGGGGGGGGCGGGAAGTAGGTGTCCCATTGAGCAGAGAGTCCTATGCAGGGCTCGATCCCAGAACTCTGGGGTCACGACCTGAGCCAAAGGCAGAGGCTTTAACCCACTGAGCCACCCAAGCCAGCCCCCATCATGGTATGTTCTTAAAGTTTTGTTGAAGAGGAATAAGAATTTAGTCAATATAGTCCACCATCTTGACTTAATGAATATTCAGATGTGGAGACCATCCACCTAACTGTTCAAAAACAAAAACAAAATCTTAAGTAACGAAATCCTAGTAAGTCAAATGGCTTCAAGAGAGACAGAGATTCAGTTGCTTTGCCAAGATCATTTAGCTACTTTGTGTTGGAGCCAAGATTGTGTCTCAAGGCAGCCAAACTCACACCCAGCTCTTACCCACAGTCAGAAACTGCTTCAAAAAATCTCTGAAATTCTTTGGGTTTTGGTTTTTACATCTGTAAGACTGGACAAAGAATACCTACCTAATTAGATTTACTTTAGCCAATAAATAAAATCCAGTTTGTTGACAATCAAAATTGAAATTCCGATTTTCAAAAACCAATTGAGAAATGTTTCTTAGTAACTGGAGACAGATTGGAAAAAATAAAATCCTAAAAATTAGTATGATTTAATAAAGGAGGCCAGCTGAAAGGGGAAGTTGTTTTGGACAGTATTTTTTTTTTTTTTAAACTAGATCCAGGCAATATTTCTTACAACTTTTCAAAGCGATGTGATGATTTTAAAACCATATTTATAGAAACAATTTCCTGGCTTTAAAATTAATTTTGGTATTGTATCCAAGTTACTTAAAAGTAACTCGTTTCAGAAATATTAAAAGCTTACTAAAAGAAAAATTGTAAAATGATTTGAACATTATTTAGAATGAAATTTTAGATTATATCATGGAAGGAAGGCAAACTTTGAAACTGACAATAATTAAAAGTTCATGTGAAAATGTGGACTCACCCAGGATGATGAGTAAAACAATGTAACATATAAATAGCACACTTTGCATACTTTTTTTCTATTTTTCTCTTGGGCTCTCCATTCTTTCTATATCCAACTATTAAATTGTGCCCTTCCTTCAAAACCCAACTTAAAAACCAACTCTTATAGTGGCTAATAGATTGCAGGAAACAATATTTCTTTTCTTTTCTTTTTTTTTATTTATTTAATTTATTTATTTATTATTTATTTATTTATTTATTTTATTTGACAGTTGGAGATCACAAGTAGGCAGAGAAGCAGGCAGAGAGAGAGGAGGAAGCAGGCTCTGCTGAGCAGAGAGCCTGATGTGGGGCTTGATCCCAGGACCCTGAGATCATGACCTGAGCCAAAGGCAGAAGCTTAACCCACTGAGCCACCCAGGCGTTAACAATATTTCCTTTCTTTCTTTCCAAGGAGTCTTACCAATTTGCCTCTCTCTTTCTCTGGTCTCTGTTATTAATATCTCTCTTTTTTTTTTTAAAGATTTTATTTATTTACTTGAGAGAGAGACAGTGAGAGAGAGCATGAACGAGGAGAAGGTCAGAGAGAGAAGCAGACTCCCCATGGAGCTGGGAGTCCGATGTGGGACTCGATCCCGGGACTCCAGGATCATGACCTGAGCCGAAGGCAGTCGTCCAACCAACTGAGCCACCCAGGCGTCCCAATATCTCTTTTCTTTATCCTTAGAGAATTAAATCCATGACCCAGTGTGCCGTGATTTGAGCTGGGCATGTCACCGGCTCTTCTGCCAAAATGAACTGTAGAATAACAGGGACTTCATCTTTATGGAAATCTTCGTATTTCTCCCTGCATGCTGTTTTCCACACAGTATGTACTCAGTTACTGTGTATGTGCAGAGAACAGAATCACCCTAGGCTGGTCTCCTTCAAGGCTGATTTCTAGAGATACAGGTAAATTCACTCTTGTCCAACTCCATTTGTATCTCTTGATATCCATTCCATGACCTGCAACCTGGAACTACATGAGATCGATGGTCTCCTTCTCATATTCTTGGAACCATTGGGAGTGCTCAATTTAAAACATAACAGGTGCCTCACCTGCAGGTAGGCAACTCTCTCCATAGCAGATTTAACTGGCCAAGAAGATCATTTTAAAGTTCTAACCCTAGACCTCTTATTCTGAGAAATTCTGGCCTTTGTGAACATCATCCAAAGGGCAACATGGTACAATGAGAAGCACTTGAGCTATGAACCCCATATCTGAAATTTACTACTTCAATTGCTTTGATGACAGTAATTGATAGAACATATAAATGTCTACCATTAATCCTCAAAATAACTGAAGGCAGGCAGTCTGGGCCAAATCCTATCCCTATTTGGCTGATAAAGAATCTGCAGATCAGAGAGTCCACTTTCTTCCCAAGTCACGTAGCTACCTAATGGTTGTACTAGGACTGGAACTCAAGGCAGTGAAATTCAAGCCCCACCTTATAACTTGAAGTGCTACTGTTTCATTAAGTTCCTTAGCCTCTCTAAGTTTCCTCATCTTAAAGACCAAAGAAATAATTTCTACTTCATTGGGTTGTTGAGACAGCTGTCCAATGAGTATTAGTATCCTTTCTCCTGGAACTGTGGAACTTAATCAACCTAAATCTATCTGAATTAGGATCTTTGGTAGGAACGAGGGAACCTTCTATGTAATGCCCTAAATTCCACCCTGAGTTTTTCCAACTGATTACTGACTTCCCATTGACCCAGGTTTTCAATAAATGCAGAACTGGGTCTCCAAGAGGGAGCAAGATGCCTTCCTTGGTCCTCAGCAGTTTACACACATTTGCTGTGAATGATCGAGGACTTTAAAAGAGCACTCACCACATTTTATGGACAATAGCTTTTCTCTCTTCAGATAGAAACAATTGTGTCAATTTGCATACATATCAACCCAAGATGGGTTAGCCCATATATGACACTGGTGAGGAAAACTAAGGTCTAACAGGGAAACTGTCTTTAGTTTCACAAAGAGGAACTTCTACTCCAGCTTTCCACTGAGAAAAATAATGAACAAAGAAAGTACAAATGACCTAGAGTAACCTCCTCTTGCTCCACAACAAATGGTCAAAAACCAGTGACAATATTATGATGCTGATTTTTTTTTAAAGCTGGCACATAATCATTTTTCATTTCTTTATTCTTCATATATGGTGAGATTAGGTCAATGAACATGTACTTTCTGATGACTCATTTCCTTTTGATCCTTTCCGTAACTCTTATTCAACTGAGATGACATAGAAAACATTTCCAGGGTTTACACGTGACATGATATATAAATTTTGTCCCTCAGGTAACAGATGAGGGACCTGCCTTCTAGTGTCTGCAACTCCCTTTCTGCCTACCGGAAACTGGGGAAACTACAGAATTTCTCTAAAGTGTAGTATCCTCACTCACAAATGGTTATTGTGCAAACATTTATCAAGCATTCTTTACGTAACACACAGTGTGCTGGCAGATTTGCAGGGAGGATAATGTTGCCCTGATTCCTCTATAAAATCTTTGAGAGATGAAGTGCTCCCATGCTTCGTCCAGCTCCAAAGGTTGAGCAGTCTCATTCTGAGGAGGTCATGCAAACGGGAGCTCTCTGTGCAATGCTGAGTGTGTAAAGACACTAGAGGTGCCAACTTTGGTAATGAGGGTAGCAATGGGGATGACCATGAGGAGGAGGATACTGAGAATCATTACTAACCTGTGATTAGGAAAGGGTTGATGCAGCTCTTCTGGACTTGCCAAAGGTTTCAAAGAAGCAAACAAAACCTTCATGGGAATCGGAATGGGATAGGAAATGGGAGAAGTGTCTGCCTTGATCTACTAGAAAGTTGCTCCATGGAGCCTATAGCACATATATGAACACTGAGTTCACCTTCCTAGATATCAGATTCCTGAGATCTTGATTACATGTATCAATAAACAGCTTAACATGTATTACAGACAAGATCCGAGGTACAGTTAGGCAGAAACTCAGACATAGAAAGGTCTGCTGCATTGGTGGTAATTTTCTAAGCTGCTCAATGAAACTTACAGGTTGAAAATTTTCAGAGTATCTCCCTGGGAAAAACAGTCCCAGAACTGATAACTTGCCCCTCCACATACTGTTATTTTTAGTACACTGAGTGCTCGATGCCGTGAAAGATCAAACTGAAACACTTAACATCCAGGCTACTTTGCTCCTTGAGTTAAATGAGATTAAATCTAGGAATGAGAAATTTTTATCTCATTTTTTTTTACATGTGATACTAATACAGTTTCTAAAAGGAATCCCAAAGTCGTTACACTCTATTACTATCATTTTTTAAATAGATATAATTGAGATTCCTGAATTTCTGAATTAGACAGCTAGATGTGTATCCTATAAAAATTTGTACTAAAGCCAAGATTCAGAACTCTGCAGATTCAGAACTCATTTTGTGTAATGATGTGTCATTGCAGATATAATCAGCATGGATAAGAATCTAAAATAAGAGTTCAAAATTATTTGTATAAATCCAAATCTAAATGCTTAATGCCAGAAATAGATTCATTTCCTACTCTTCCTGTAACAGATCACCACACACTTTGTGACTTAAAACGATGCAGTTCTGGATGGCAGAAGTCCAAAATCAGTTTCACGGGTTAACGTCAAAATATTTGGCATACTTGGCTCCTTCTGGAGGCTCTCACTGGAGAATCTGTTCCTTTACCTTTTCCCCCGCTACTAGTAGACACCTGTAATTGGCTTGTGGCCCCCTTCCTTCCTCTTCAAAGCCTGTTTCCTTTATCATGCCACTTTCTCCTCTTCTGTAGTCTGATTTCTCTTAGTTTCCTTGTTGAGAGGGAGCCAAAGAATGATAATATCATAAGGATATTATCCCCATCTCAAGATTTTTTTTCTTTAGTCATATTTGCAAAATCCCCTTTACCATGTAAATTAACATTCACAGATTCTGAGGTTGTGGACATTTTGGGGAGTCGCTATTCTGTCTACCATACAGATGCACCAGTCATGACTGAGGACCTCTATGGACCTCACCCAGATTTCCTAATGATAAAATAGCTTTTGATTTCATGTCTTGATTTTTTTGAAACAGTGAATCCTATGGAGAACTCCAACTAGAGCTGCTGGCATTCAAGATCATGAAAGGGGAATAAATAGAATAAAAGAGAAAGTTGGGGCACCTGGCTGGCTTCTTCTGTAGAGTATTTGACTCTTAACCTTGGAGTCATGAGTTCAAGTCCCATGTACGGTGATTACCTAAAATTAAACCTTAAAAAAAAAGAGTAATAAATTTAAAAGTCCCATTGTAGATCAGATTAACTGAGGAAAGGATGATTTTATATCTAAAGAGAACCCTTGCTTGTCCTCAGTCTCTACGTGTTTCATTAAAAGCACACCCAAAGCCAATGAAAGCCAGCCTGTGTTGCAAATCTTCGGAACTAAACAAAAGATACTCAATGGAGATGTATTAGTTCTTTATCCAAGTGGTTCCTCCTGGAACAATTTTCTTTCAGTTTTTGTACTAACATCATATAAAAAAGTCAAATCCAAAATCTGATAGCAATCTCCTAAAGAAGAAACTCAATTTTCCAGAAATAGCTAATTCCTGAAACAAGATATTTGAGATGTGACCTCAAATATCTAGACCAAGTGTCTACAATCTGACTAGTCTGTCAGTGTAACCATAAAATGTATTTGAAAAGAGCCCTTAACAACCTAATTTAGGGTGAACAATAGATATTTAACTTGGCCGGTCCAAATGCAAATCTACCCCAAAAGAAATCTTCATTTGACCTTTGAAGTGAGGATTACAAACAGGGAGAGTTTGATCCTTCCAGCCTTCAGGATCTCATCCCTGTAAGGGGTGGGGGAGAAAGGGAGAAGTTCTGAAGGAGGGGGAAACCTGACCTTAATCCCTGTGGGATTGAGACCCCACGGATCCACCCCAAGTATTGATATGCAGAAAAGCAGCAAGGGAAGGAAAAACTGGTGAGCATGATCGAATTCCACTTCAATAAAAAGCCAGAGGTTTACACTGTTTGTAACACCTGACGATCTTCACATTTCCCCATTTAAAGAAAGTCTATGTGTATATGTTAATATTAATTACAAATTTCTGGGGTTCAGGTGCCGGTATCTGCTGACTCCTTTATAAACCATAGGACAGATGTTGTCTGTAATAAGGCAAGAATTATTGGGGCGCCTGGGTGGCTCAGTGGAATAGGCCGCTGCCTTCGGCTCGGGTCATGATCTCAGGGTCCTGGGATGGAGTCCCGCATCGGGCTCTCTGCTTAGCAGGGAGCCTGCTTCCCTCTCTCTCTCTCTCTGGCTGCCTCTCTGTCTGCTTGTGATTTCTCTCTGTCAAATAAATGAATCTTTAAAAAAAAAAATAAATAAGGCAAGAATTATTTTCTGAAATTGTGCAGGAGGCTATTTTATTTTTCAGAGGATTTATGACATGTGCTCAAGTAATAATAGATCTGTGCATCTACAAGTTAACTTAAGGGTCAGTTTTCCACTGTTGTCATTACTGAGCACGTGGAGAAAGTGTTTTGAATTCCAAATAGCATTTCCTCTCCACAAACAATTTTATTTTTCATCTATTTATTTTTTTAAGTATTTTATTTATTTTATAAGTAGGCAGAGAGGCAGGCAGAGAGAGAGAGAGAGAGAGAGAGAGAGGAGGAAGCAGGCTCCCTGCTGAGCAGAGAGCCCAATGCGGGACTCCATCCCAGGACCTTGAGATCATGACCTGCACCGAAGGCAGAGGCTTTAACCCACTGAGCCACCCAGGCGCCCCTCATCTATTTATTTTTTAAAGTAATCTCTGCACCCAACATGGTGCTTGAAATCACAACCCTGAGATCAATAGTTGCACACTCTACCAAGTGAGCCAGCCAGGTGTCACGCCTCCTACCCCCTAAAACAATCTTAAATGTCTTTTCCAATCATAGTATAGGATGGTATACTCCATTTGTTTCAATAGTTGTGTTCTTAAAATCTACACTACATTTTCATAAGTCAAATTGAATGTTAATATTCCCAAACTCCCACTATGTAAAGAAATTGGTGTACGTGTGTTAAAAGCAGATCCCACAAAGATTATATGTTATTTTCGGTCATAGAGAAACTGAGGCATGGGAAGAATGAGTGGCTGGTCCAAAAACACCAGCAGACAATTCTAGCACAGTGAACTGATATCAGACTTTTGACCTCCAGCTAGAACCAAGAAAAATATACTAACTTCCCTCCTTAAAGTTGAGCATTTTTTAATTAAGATTATTAATTGCAAATTTGAAGTGTTAAAAAAAAATTAATCCTTTTTGGTCTTCCAAGCCATTGTTTCAAATTCCCTAGGAATTCCCTAGGAAATTACTTCAACTGTGCACTTTGTCCTGTCCTATGTTGACCCAACCTTAGTTATCAACAGATTTTGTTTTGTTTTATTATTTGATTGAGTCTCATCCAACCCTTCTCCCTGACAGTCAAGGGAATCCTCTATCCTGAATGGAAACATTTAGATTTGCTCCTTTTAAACTCAAGGATTAGCTTTGCCCTTGGGGGATCTTTGGGTAGCATCAAACCTACCCTACAGAATTCTGCAATTTCATTTCTTTTATGAATTTAAAGGGCTTACAGCTGTCTTCACAGTTAAATGAGGATTTACGGAGATGTTGCCTTCCCTGGTGGCAGTGATAATTCCCCAACCAGCAGGACTTCTGCACTCCCTGAAGTAGATGGTTTGACCAAGGAGGGTGAAATTAGCACGCACACACAAAACGTACCATCTGAGGCTTTCTGAAAATGCAGATCCAGGGGGATATTTTAGTGCATCAGTTACTCTTTTTTTTTTTTTTTTTTTTGGTGGTTTTTTTTGCTAGATCTTAGTTGGAAAGATTTGTGTGCTTTTATGTGCACAGCTGTGGAGTCTCTGGGGAGATTTCTTGCTCTTTTTCATTTTTGCATATCAGCCAAAAACCAAGATCTAAGCACCAAATGTAGTATCATAAGCCCCGTAGGTGATTCTCCAAAGGATGCTAGACAAAGAACTGATTAAAATCCAAGGTGGGCATTGTAGTGGCAAGGCTACAATGTGTATTATGATGAGAAGAGAAACAGCTGAACAGGTGGGAGCCAGGCCTTTGTTTTGTGGTTGTTTGTTGTTATTGTCATTTGTTTGCTTAGCTCTCACTCTGGCTCTAACCATTCTACATAGACTTGGCCAAATAAATGGAGTTTTTGTTTGCTACGGTGAGATAAATATCTGTTGCCCAAACAAATCAATGAACAAACCTGAGATTGATATTTGCTATGTGACCCTGGCTGAGCGATTTGATCTCTATGCCTATATTTCTTTGTCTTGTAAATTAATCTAAATAAACTCAAGGATTTATTCTAGTTCCAAGTATTAATGATTAATATTTATAGAGCACTTATGTGGATTGGACAATATTTTAAATACTTTCATATACCAACCTCGTTAATCTTCACAAAATCTTAACAAGTAAGTAGTAGTATTACCCTCATTGAACAAAAAGGAATCTGGGAGAGAGGGGTTAAATAACTTGACCAATGCCAAGTAGCTTGTAAGTGGCAGAATCAAAATTAAACTAGAAAGATCGACTCTAAACTTTATAATCTAATGAAAATTCTATACCACCTCTCTAAACTGCTATGGACAAAAAGTGAGGATGTGAATTTTAAGGTACTACCTCAAATTAGATCTCTCCAAACTGTAAACATTTTATTTTTATTAGCAATGAATGTATTAACCTTAATCTCTGGATCCCACCCCAGCCTGAATGCTTACTGCCTTCCAAAGCCCAATCCTATCTCTTGACCCTTAATGCCATCTCTTGGTTTACATCATCTTTGGAGCTTATCCTGGCTCTCTGCCTCTGGCGGGGAGAAAACAGCAGAGAAGCCATGGTCAATCATTTGAAAACAAACAGGATCAGAGAGTTGAGTTGTGCTTTGGAGGATGCATGGAAATGTCAAATGAAAGCCCAGTAGGAAACAGATCACACATTTGCATTAAAGTAATTAGGAGAGTTTATTTATAAATGGACTAGGTATTTATAGGTTGCTTAATGGAACCACAAGGAATAAATAATACACCAGCCTGGGGTTCATAGCAACAGAACTGTTACCACGTTCCATGGCCTGAAGGGAAGGAAGTGGTTACCAGAACCCTGAAGGGGAGCTTTTTGTGGAACAGCCTCCTTTGGGGGAGTAATGACCTTGGATGGAGGGACAGAGCCAGCCTGAGAAACTAAATACCTGACCTCGCTTTTTCCTGTCTAGTCTCCTGGGAAAGATACCCACTGGCCAAACCCAACAGGAAACCAGAAGGTCAGTGAATCAGTTTGTGTAATCCACAGAGGAGCCTCCTGGATAAGGAATGGGATAGATAAGAATGAAGAGTATATGGTGAAAAGCAAATGGAAGATACTTGGCAGGCCTACTGCAAGCTGATATTTACTAAGAGAGCTGCTGTGGGTCCAAAAAGGTTATTTACCCAGAAATAAATTTTGAAGACCAACTGGTACCTCAAAATTATTTGTCTGAACCCCAAGAGCCCTTAATCTTTTTTTAAATTTAATTTTATTTTTTAAGAGCCCTTAATCTTATCAAATGGTTTGATTTTGCCACCTTTTATCTGTATCTATTTTATAAGTAATTTTGAAGAAATTTCTTTCCTTATGCTCTAATCTAAGACTTAGAAGTCAAAATGTTGTAGTTTTTCCTATGAACATTGTTTAAATTTTTCAGTTAAGTAACCAATGCAGCTTCACCTCAAACCAATCCCTCCAACAGACCCTGCAGCAAGTGTCAGGATATAGTAGCTACTAATTTTATCATTAAAGTATTGACAACTTTCAAAGAGAGAGAAATGATATTTTACCTTCTTGTGGCACCCGTCAATAAAGCACCTAGCAGTTTATATCTTTTCCATGCAAAGCGCCTTTCCATTCTTTTATTAATGATTCCTCTCATTACCTATTTAAAGAAGGGCAAAGCTTGTTTTGTGCTGTTCTGTGTTTTTTCCCCAATTAATAAACTTTAAAGGCAAACAGATTAGGCCACTCCCAAAGATCATGCAGTGGCACAACATGGCAGTGGAAGAAATTTAGAAACTTAATTAATATTAAACAGCAGTAATACCTCAGGGCAGCAACCTCTAACTCTGAGGTCAGGAATATGGCTAACAGAATAGTTTCTAATGATTCAGAAAACAAGTAGAATTATGCATTACCAGTGAGCTCTTTAGTTAGTTAAAGAGCTTGTGTTAGCCCAAATAAGCCAACATATGCTGCAATAACAAATAGCTCTAATGTTGGAGTGGTTAACACATAGAGTCTTTTTAGTTTGGCTCACAAAATCTGCTGTGGTCCAGTATCTTTGCAGGCCTGTCCCCTTCCAAGTGGTGATTCAGGAATCTAGGCAGTTTTCATTTTGTAGCTATGTCATCAGGAACACCTGCCCCGCTCCCCCCAAGCTTGCTACACAGGAGAAGAAAGAACTGGAGGATTTCCTTTACATGCTTTAGCCCAGAAGTGACACACATCCCCCTTCAACTTAACAGCCTTTGCTTGGAGCTAGTTACTGGACCCTGCCTATCTGTCAGAGCTGGGAAATGTGTCAGAGCACATGGATATTTGATGAGAGATAAATGTCTCTGCTACAGTCCCATCTCTAGACAATTATGCCTGTAGAACAGGAGTTGGTAGAATGGGTGTGAAAGGAACCCTTAGGTATAAATTTTTAGGTATAAACCCTTAGGTATAATTTTTTTTAAAAAATCCTTTCTAATAAAGGGGTAGTGTCCTCTCTATATTCCCTTGGATCTAAGCTTCTTTACAAAAGAAGGTTAGGGCATCTGGGTAGCTCAGTCGTTAAATGTCTCCCAGGGTCATGGGATCAAGCCCTGCGTCTGGCTCTCTACTCAGGGGGAAGCCTTCTTCTCCCTCTCCCCCTGCTTGTGTTCCCTCTCTCACTGTGTCCCTCTCTGTCACATAAATAAATAAAATCATTTTAAAAAAAGGTTAAAAATGGATACATTGATTAATATAGGATTACCATTGAATATCTTTCTAAATACTCTTGCTAAAGCATATATAATTGCAACAGAACAGGGGTTAGAATCAGATGTTTTATCCTCAGCTCTACATTGGAGATGTTACTAATTTTCTCTAGTATCAGTTTTTTTATGTGTAGAATGAAGATAAAAATGCCTCCCCTTCAGGGTTGTTAGGATAGTAGGTTATGTTGTCCTAGTCATAAGAGCCAGGGAAGGAGTTCTGAGAAGAGACAAATGATTAGAGACATGAAAGCAGAGGAAGAGTTTACAGATGAGGGGGGCTAGGAAAAATTATCACAGAGGACATCACCTCTGTGTTGGGAGGACAACTGCAAATAGGAGGATTGAAAGAAAGTCACTGGGGTGGAACGGGCAGAGGGGAACTGAACATAGACCTTGTAAGTATGTTCAGAATTTTTGTCTCTTAGGATAGCTAAGAGCAAAGGGAAGACTTTGATGGAGATGTCTTTGGTTTGACATAAAGGGAATGACATGGTCTGTTGTATCTTGAAAGATCACTCAGGTTGCCTTGAGGAGAATCTGTTGGAAGCAAGAAGTAATGTCAAGGAGACTCATCAAGGGACCATGAAAGTAAATCAATGGAGAGATGATGACAGTTTTGATTAAGGAGGTGTAGAAAAAAAAAAAAAAGATAGAGGAAGGTATTTAAAAACTAAACTCAACAGGACTTGAATAGCAGATGGGATCTCATGTATTAGGGAGAGGGAGGTGTGGAGAATAGTTGCTATGTTACTGGCTTGCCCATTGGGATGAATGGTAGGTACACCATTCCCTGGAAGGAGAAATTAACCCTGGAAGGAGACTGGGTGTGGGATATGGGATGAAGATTAAGAGTTGAATTTTAGATGTGTTGAATTTTAGTTCCTTTGAGGGATTCAAATGGAGAAAACAAGACAAAATCTCTGTGATGTATAAAATGCCTAGTGTTCCTGCCACCTGTGTAAAAAAACAAAAACATATCAATGACTGTTGTTGTTGCTATTATTATTATTATTACTACTACTACTACTCTTATGGCCTTCCACAACCTGCACCCAATTAACCCATCTAGACCATGGGTATTTGCTTTCAGATAAAATTTGTCATCTTATTTCCATCTAGTCTGTTTCCAACCTGCCCATTCTTTATGGCCCAGTTCAGATGTCACTTCCTCCATGCTCTAAGCTGTTCTGTCTGAGGCTCTTTTCTTTCTCGACACTCTTTGGGCAGTCTTACTACTCACATGGATGCAAATCACCACCTGTGCTGATGGGCCCCAACGCATAAGTATCCAACTCCCATTTCCCTCTTGAGATTCAGACTCACATATTCAACCATCTCCTGAATATCACTAATTGGTTGTCCCACAGGCACCTCAAGTTTATGAAGATTATCACATACTCATCACTTTCCCTCAAACTGCTCTTTCTTCTGTGTTCCGTATCTTAATGGATGGTGTGTAATTTTTAATACAATTCTGAACATCACATTTTAGTGTCTAACTTCCTTAAGGCATAGATAGTATCTACTTGTTAACCACAGTGTATCCAGCATCTAGGGTGATGCTTGGCACAGAGTAGGTACTCATTACATACTGAAGAAATGAATTAAGTACTCCTTACTCTTTTATTGCTCATATTCAATAAATTACCAAATCCCATCAATTCTTCCTTCCAAATACTCTTTTAGTCCTTCCTATGGTCATGGATAATAACCTAGTTCAGGCCACTGTAATTGCATTAATAGTCTCTTAATTAATCCCTTTGCCTCCACTCTTGTCTCCTACAGCAAAGATGGCTAATTATATCCAGTACCCACACCCTCTTCTTCCTTTTGGTGACAGAATCGTGCACCATGTCTCCCAGCTAGAGACCACATTTCTCAAATTTCCCAATCTCCCTGGTGTCTTCCTATGACCAACTTATAATGTCACATGGCCAAGGATGTTTTGGTCAATAAGCTGAGAACGGAAGTGACATGTGTGCTTTCTGAAGCACATTCTAGAAACAGAGATGTTTGTCTTCCTCTTCTTTCACCTTTCCGCAGTCTGGATTGTGATGAGATAGAACAAGTCAGCTTCAGCCTTACAAGTAAAAACCTTAGGGGATGAAGGAGCCACAGAATAAAAGGAACCCTATCCTCTTGGACTTTTTCACCTCAAACTTTTATGAGAGAGAAAAATCTGTCTTATGGAAACCAACTGGCTTCTATTAAAATAACCAAACAAGTGCCCTAACTACTAAGCCCTTTTTTCTCCCAGCCAGAATATTTCTCTTGAAATGCAGCCAAAACAATGTTATTACATTGCAAATCTGATCAGAACTTCCACCTTGTCTTATTTATTTTTTTGAAAGTAATCTTCATGCCTCACATGGGGCTCGAACTCATGACCCCAGATCAAGAGTGGCATGCTCTACCGACCGAGCCAGCCAGGTGTCCCTCCCCTGGTCTTATTTATTTTTGTAGACTTCAGAGGGCTTAGAACATGATCTTGTTCAATAATATTGATCGTTGATTGATAAATTATAAAGCTCATTTTCTAGAAGAACCTAAGTTATGAAATTTAACTGTTACTTGTGAAGTCATGCATAATCAACTGAATGAGAGAGCAGCTTAAGGCTTCCTCAACTTCTGCAGCCACCCTGGCTGGGCTTCCCCACCTCCACCAGCTCCATTATCTGATGACCAAACAAAGGGTCAGCAATCTTTCTGATGACAAGAATTATCCATAGAGGACAGAATTCCCCCAAGGGCCACTGACCACTGTGTTGGCAAGAAAGCAATAGAATAAGAAATCGGCAGAGGCAGAGAAAACAGCACAAAACTCTGTTGGGTGAGAGGTGGTAGAAAGTCATTAGATATTGATTCATACTCAGTCATGAAGGCTGTACTTGTGATCCATACAGATTAAGCCATTAAAATATCTCGAGGTGTTGCATTTCTACTGGGAAGATGATCATTACAAATTTAGATTCCTCTTCAGCTAATGTTCCTCAAGGCTCTACTCTATGCCAAGAGTTGTCTATGAAAAAATGTCCTAAAATGGGTCAATGTTAACTAAAAATAGAACTTCCCTATGACCCTGCAATTGCGCTACTGGGTATTTACCCCAAAGATACAGATGTAGTGAAAATAAGGGCCATCTGTACCCCAAAGTTTATAGCAGCAATGGCCACAGTCGCCAAACTGTGGAAAGAAACAAGATGCCCTTCAACAGACAAATGGATAAGGAAGATGTGCTCCATATACACTATGGAGTATTATGCCTCCATCAGAAAGGATGAATACCCAACTTTTGTAGCAACATGGAGGGGACTGGAAGAGATTATGCTGAGTGAAATAAGTCAAGCAGAGAGAGTCAATTATCATATGGTTTCACTTATTTGTGGAGCATAACAAATAGCATGGAGGACATGGGAAGATAGAGAGGAGAAGGGAGTTGAGAAGGGAAATTGGAAGGGGAGGTGAACCATGAGAGACTATGGACTCTGAAAAACAATCTGAGGGTTTTGAAGGGGCGGGGGGTGGGAGGTCGGGGTACCAGGTGGTGGGTATTATAGAGGGCATGGATTGCATGGAGCACTGGGTGTGGTGCAAAAATAATGAATACTGTTATGCTGAAAATTTAAAAAAAAAAAAAAAAAAAAAAGCTTTCTTTGAAAATGAAAAAAAAAAAAAAAAATAGGTCAATGTTCCAAGCTCTACTCCCCATCCAGAGAGGTAGATGACCTGAGTCTTAGCAGGATCTCCCAGAACAGGAACATATTTGAAGTACCTTCCCCCATGCATCCTCCCAAGTTCTAATCCACTCAATTCCTAGAGTTGTGCTAAAATGAGGTAGTGTCAGAGACTTCATCAAGTTCAAAGCTACCTCCTCCCCCAAATGTATGTTTTTAAAAGATTTGTTATTTTTTCTACTTGTATAAAGTATTTTGTCAGAGAACTATGAGTTGTCAGTGAGATTCTCTCATAAAGTGCCATTTATAATGCAGTTGTTTTTCACAAAGCACTCTATTACACTTGTCATTTGGAAATGAGAGCCACATTTTTGTGTGACACACAAAACAAATGAAACCAGACAAAAAAGGCACCTGGGCAACTGAAACCTTCAGTTGGGTTCCTACAATTCCTCATTAGTTTGTATTTACTTGCTCTTCTTGTTCTTTTAAAAAAAATTTATTATTCAAATTTTACAACTCAAAGAAATGAGCTAACCTAGATGTTAAAAGGCAATGAGGATCATTTGGAACTGAACGTGACCTTGTTCATAGTGAAGTTTTTAAGTGATGCAAGTTTTTGTTGTTTTCCCCATGGATTGTAGTTCACAGGGAAGGCAGAGAACAACTTTTAAAGCAAAGTAAATAATCCAAATTCCCAATTGCCATAAAAAAATATTGGAGCTTGCTTTCTAAAAACTTATCTCAATTTTAAACTCACTAAAGTTTTGAAAATTCCTGTTGTTGACCTGAGTAGAAGAAACACCTGAAGCCTTGAGGCAGAGTAGCTTTTAGAAGAAAAAAACACATTAATATTTCATGTGGAAGGAATTTTTCAAGGCGCATATCAGTTCTCCAAACCAGTGAGATAGCTCACTTCCACTGCCAATTTGTGTCTTTTGAGTTCCATTTGGTATAATTAACTCTAGTCTTATTTTTACTGTGTTTTATCTCATAAAAGTACTTATCATTATATAGCAATGATAATAATGATAATTAAAGTAAAGTATATATAGTATTTTTCCCCTGGACATTATACAATAAGCATATTTTGACTGCAGCTACATGCTCTTCTTCATGGCCGTTATAGTGGGCAGAATAGTGGTTCCTCTAATTCCTCGTACTTGTGACTGTTACCTTATGTGGCAGAAGCAAACTTGCAGATGTGATAAAGTTAAGGACTTTGAGATAGGGAGATTATTTTGGATTACCTAACCAGCTGGGTCCTTAAAAGTGGAGAACCATTCCCAGTTGTGATCAGAAGATGTGACTATAGAAGACTGGTCAGAGAGATACAACATTGCTGGATTTGAAGAGGGAGAAAGGGGGTCATGACCAAGGAATATGGGTAGCCTCTAGAAGCTGGCGAAGTCAAAGAACAGATTCTTCCCTAATAATGTTCACACTTGGGGACATTTGTGTTGTTGGTGTTGCATTATTTGTGCTATGCTCTGGTGCTGTACTCACATAATATTTCTAGAGAGCTAGACTGGACAACTGAACAAGGCATAACTCAAGATGGGTTTTATTTATAAATAAAATAAATCATTTTAAATATATCAAGTCAGGGGACACCTGGGTGGCTCAGGTCATGATCCCAGGGTCCTGGGATGGGGTCCTGCATCGGGCACCCTGTCAGTGGGGAGACTGTTTCTCTCTTTCCCTCTGTCTGCTGCTCCTTCTCCTTGTGTTCATGTTCTCTTTCCCTCTCTCTGTCAAATAAATAAATAAAATATTTTTTAAAAAGTAAATCAAGATGGAAAAATAGAATAAATGAATAAATGAAATAAAAGAGTTTATTTTACAGTTACTTTAGCTTATGTATAATTTTGAGAGAAGTTTCTGGAGCCTTACTTGGAAATACATTTTCTGTTTGTCCTAATCTGTGGGAAAAAGTTATGATAAATATTGGGGGCACCCATGATAAATATGGGGCACCTGGGTGGCTCAGTCAGTTAAGCGTTTGCCTTTGGCTCAGATCATGATCCCAGGATTCTGGGATCGAGCCTTGCATCAGGCTCCCTGCTCAGCAGAGAAGCTTGCTTCTGCCTGTCCGTTTCCCTCTCTCTGAGACATTCTGCCTAATTGTCAAATAAATAAATAAAATCTTTAAAAAATATATTGAGAAGGTGACCCGGTGAAAGTGAGGGGCAGAACTTCACTGAAGCAGAGTGGTCACTTTCTTCAAGATAGACAGTTACATACTAGTTGATCAGACACTTGACTATTAGCTCCCAATAAGTCTTAGTTGTTAGTAATTGTCACCCAATGGAATGTTACGTAGCCATGAAAATTATCATATATATTCATTTTTAAATAGATTTTAATGATATGTTGGTAGAAAAATAGGTAATAGAATAGCATAAGAGTATTAGTCAACTGTTACTTGGAAAATTTTTGGAAAATATATAACAAAATATTTACAATGGCAATCTCTGGTTGGTAGGCTTTCAAGAGAGGTATTTTTTGTTTAGTTGTCAATGTAACTTTTTCTTTCTTTCTTTCTTTTTTTTTTTTTACAATGACCGTGAGCTACCAGTACTATATAATAATAAATCTTTCTAAATGTGTAACAACACAACACTAATTTGAACTTTCCAGAGTCAGATTTTCATTAGTTGTATAGACATGCTGACGATATAACAATTCCCCTTGAACCCTCAGAGCTGGTTATCCACATGACAGACAAAAGTAGAAAACTAACCTGGGTTGAAAAATACCAGCCATGTTTTTCACCAGGGCATTCTGAGAACCATTCAAAAATTTGTCAGTGAAGTTTGGTTTTCCATCTGCTTCTTCTCAATAACCCTCCAGGGATAGGAAAGATGGCCACAATCCTAGCCCATGCTAAGCAATTATACAAATATTAAAAAAAAAAAATCAGCAACTTGCTCTTAGAGTAATAATACCATTCAAGTACCAATCCTGGACTTTACCAACACAGGACAACACTTAAGAAAGGCTTAAAATTAGAGGCTAACTAATGCCATAACTCAAGATGCTCAGAATGCTTGAAGTAGGATAATTGAGAAATTTTTGAAGAATCTGTATTCTACCTCCTCTGTAACTATCTGTTGAAGATTATCCTTGCATTACAGTCCTGGTATATAATGTTCCAAGTAAGTCCTGATTCCAGAAGTCACTGTTGTCTATGTAAGACATGTCCTAAGAGAAGAGAAAGTTGCAATAAGTGAAGTTGGACTGGAAGCACTTATAATTCTTTCCAGTGGAGCTATGCTAAGGGCTCTTCATGTCTTAGAGGGCACCAATATGGTTTTGGGGAGGGGGATAGGACAGAATGTATACGTGTGTATAGAACACCACCTCAAGTGTGATTTTGCCAACATTCAGGACTGGATTTTGAATCAAGACCTTATTACAGCTCCTAGAAATATTACGGAGTTGTAAAGTCTCAAGAGGTTTGCATTACATAATATCCTCATTTGACTTAGAATGGACTTTATGCCATCAGTTCAAATACATTTGTTGACCAAAATGGCAGACATCAAATACAAACTTTTTGTTGATACCAAAAAGAAACAGATTCAGCTAAATCTTCTAACTGCTGTGTTTAAATCACCAAAAAGACTCTCTTGTTTCAGAGGCTGAGACTTCTAGCTATAATTCAAAGAAATCAGCAGTAGCAGTTCGAGAACAAAATACATACTTAATGTGATAGAACTATAGTCATCCATAATTATTGGGAAACAGACATTCAGGCTTAAGTTGGCAGAATTTTTAAAAGTACTGCATTTGTAACATAGTAAAGATATAGACGGCAAGATTTGATGTATAACTACTTGTAGTTATTTGTCTTTTACAGAAAAAAAAAAGGTTATGTCAGTCTTAAGGGTTTTACTCTTCTGTTGCTTAGATGAAAGGAAATTGGATTAACCCAACGTGGTTTGGAATATAAGGCTTTCAAATCTAGTATCATCGAAGTTTCTTGTCAACATTCATCTTCAAAATTAAGTTTGAAAATATAGTCTTAGAGGGTGCCAGGGTGGCTCATTTGGTTAAACATCTGCCTTCATCTCAGGTCATGATCCTGGAATGCCAGGATGGAGTTCCACATCGGGCTCCCAGCTCCATGGGGAGTCTGCTTCTCCTTCTGACCTTCTCCTCGCTCATGCTCTCTCTTTCACTCTCAAATAAATAAGTAAAATCTTTAAAAAAAGAAAGAAAGAAAGAAAGAGAGAAAGAAAGAAAGAAAGAAAGAGAGAAAATATAGTCTTAGGAATTGTCTTGTGTTTACACTGAAACAGCTTTTAATGGATTTATGACCAGAGCCATGATATAATAAACTCATTTGTAAGTTCGCTTGCTCTTCTTGAAGTAGAATTATCATCAGTCTTCTCATTAGGGTGTGAAAGGCAGGCAAAAGAAAATTGTAAGTATAACATATAACTAGCCTTCAAATGATCCCACTTGATATTACTGATTATACAAAAAGTACTTTCTTAATGTCGGACACTTGAGAGAAGCCAGACTCTAAATCTGTAACTGCTAAAAAGAAAGGACATTTTGTACAAAATTAACAGCTTATTTTATAGTAATTTTATTATATTGATGTCATCACTGTTCTTAATTTTTTTAGAAAGCAACTTTCTTATTATTTTATCTTATATGACCCTTCTTTATCTAGCAAGACAGTTACAAAGAGGTGGTCCTACTCAGTTTGAATTTATAATCAGGCTTTCACACTCTAAGAATCACAGAATTACCATTCTGGGTGATCCTAAACTTTCTTTAAAAAGTTGGTTTTTACATAAGTGTTAAATTCTTATATGATTCACAAGGAGAAGAGAAGTCTTATTTCATCATCAATGATTTCCATAGATTTCATCACCTACCAAAGACATCTTCAGAAGTTCAAAAGCTAATGGCCAATGGAGAGGTCTCAGATTTTAATATAACCCTTACATTGAAAATTTTTACTAAGTGATTTCCACCTCAGACAAAATTTCACCAGGCTCTGAAATACATGGGTGTCAATGGCCACTTAATCATTTTCAAAAAATTTTTAAGGAAATTTAGAAGCTCAAGTGGTGTCTTTTAGTGCTTAGTATATCATCAGTGAAATGACTTCTCAACTGACAGAACCCCCAAAACATGTGACATAGTGTCTCAGGCAAGATATGAAAAAACATATTTAAGGAAAGCTTTTGTTTTCCAATGACCATCAGCTAATTGAATAATGGTTGTACATTTCAGCATGTGCTGGGCATAAGGGCTACTGCTGAGAGAGCTTAACAGCTTGCTTTGTAGACATCAAGTCAGTGAAACACAGCAGCACTGATCTAGAGTGACAAAGGACAGTTGGGGCTCTTAGTGCTCTTCAGCTCCTGATCCCAGATTTCCTCGGGATCTGGAGATGGACAGCTGGTACCAGATGTATGCTGAAAGAATTCTCAGGAACCTCATGGAAACAGTTAAATTCACATAAACCTGATTTAAGTTACTGAATGGCCATAGATTTACTTTTTGCTTATGGATGTTCTGCAGCCCCCGTAGGGAACTACCTTTCAACTTGTTCCTAAATTTTCACTTCCCTTCTGTGACTTAACCATCATCATCAGCAGCAGTAACACCTTCAGTGTTACTCTTTACTGGGTACTGTGCTACGAATGCTACAGACATTATTTATCATGTTTTAGTTCTCATATGATGCTGAGATGCGTTTCTCCTTAGCTTCATTTACAAGTACAGAAAATGGTTTAGAGAGTTCCTGTTTCACACAAGGGCTAAGTGGCACAGCCCAGTGTGAAACCTAGGCAGTCTAACTCACAGCCCACTATCTTAACCACGATTCTACCAACCACTCCCCTCAAAAAGGAAAAAGTACTAATCACCATTGAACATTTCGTAGATTATAATTATGCCTGTTGTTCAATTCATCCCTGCCAACTAAGTAACCATATCCTCTCTAAGAGCTTCTCTGTGTTTTATAAAATGTCTCATTCTTGCTCTAGGCATAAACACTGGGGAGTAGGGGGTGGATGCAGAGAGAAGGGGGCCTTCTCACCACTGGGGAGCTGATTAATTTACAATTAGCGGAGGCTAAAAGGTCCCTTTCTGAAACTTTTGCTTGGGGGCCTAGAATTAAAACTTAGTCACTGAATCCTGTCTCTTTTTTGGGGAAGAAGATCCATCACTAGGTCTCAAGTTCCCTCTCCACAGCTCACTCGAGACAGTCCCCTGATAAGGACTTTCAGTGTGGAAACTCTGCAGGTGATCCGTAGATAGTCTTTTGTGCTTATTCTCAAGACTCCATGTTTTACTTTTTCAACTGTATATTATAAAAAAATTTTAGACATACATAGAAGGTGAAAGTATTTTAAAAAATAGTACAATGGACTGCCATCGACCATCACCTAGGTTCAACACCCATATACCTGCTACTTAGTTGTTAATGTATTTTGGCATATTTTAACATATTTATTAGGACCCTTGGATATTTAATACTGTAATGTACATCTTCTAAGAATAAGAACATCCTCTTATATAATCACGTACCCTTAACTTATCCAAGAAAATTAACACTATTGCCTTAATATCATATAATACCCAGTCCAAATTCAAATCCCCCCACTTGTTCCAAACATGTTTCTTACAGCTGATTTTTTTTAAACTTTATATTCAGACAATGTAAATGCATTGCATTTGCTTGTTGTATCACTTTGGTATTTTTTATTCTAGAAGGATCTTTCCCTCTTTCTCCTTTTTTTGTGTGCCACACCAACATTTTAAAGAAACTAAGAAGTTTTTGTATGATGTTCCACATTCTGTATGTGTTTGCTTACTCTTGGAGTCATTACTTTTTCCCACCAGCCCTTATAATCCATATAAACTGGGAAGCTTAAGGGTTTAACTAGATTTTGGCAGAAGTATTGTATAGGTGATGCCTTTATGCTTGGGGTCCACAATGTCAGGTGTGTCATTCTTTCTAATCTAACATAAGATCTTGCCTTTGTAAAGGTATTTCTTGCGGTACCTGGGTGGCTCCGTTAGATTTCAGCTTGGGTCATGATCTCAGGGTTGTGAGATCAAGGCCTGTGTTGGACTCTGTGCTACTCAAGGAATCTGCTTAGGAGTCTCTTCCTCTGCCCCACCCCCCAGCTCATGCTCACATTCTCTCTCTCTCTCTCTCTCTCTAAAAGAGAAAAAGAGATACTTGTTTCTCTTCGAAATCAGCAAGAAATCTGTGGGATTATACTTGGACATCATGAAAATACACTGTTCTACTACATCTTTTCATTTAATGGTTTTATATTCTATTGATGATCCATTATAATCCATTGATGATTTACCATTCTGTCTTCACTGACTGGCTTTTGTTCTTGTATAAAGAGGTTGAAATAATTATTTTTCTCCATGTGGTTATGACACCAACTTAATAGGTTCATGTGTTTTTAATTTGGGAGTTTTATTTCAATTTTAGAGTTTTCTTTTTAATTTATTATATCTGTTTATATAAAAAAATTATGAAGTTCAAAATTTAAAGTACATGAAAAGATATAAACTCTGTCGTGCTCTCCCTGCCCGCAGAGATGACGCAACACACACACAGGTCGATGCACAAGCTCTTGTTTATTCCCTGGTCGATCTTTCTCCTCCCCCTTTCTTTCTCCTTCCCCTGCAGGGAAGTTCCCTTGCCTTATATAGGGCATAACAGTCAATCACAGAGGTGTTCACATGAACAGGAGGTATACAGCCAATCACAGAGGTGTTCACGTGAACAGGAGGTATCTGGGGCTCGTAGGCAGTGGTGGCATGCGATGTTCATGTGAGGAGCACGAGGTCACGTGTGGCCAGGGCGGACGTTTTTCAGGCTGTCCCTGTTGCTCGGACTATGTAGCCAGTGCCATCTTAGGGGCGCGACCCTGACAAAACTCAAAGGAATTTAACAGATATTTGTACATCCATGTCCATGGTAGCATTATTCACAGTAGCCAAAAGGTGGAAGGAACCAAGTGCCCCTTGATGGATAAATGGAGAAACAAAATGGGGTACATTCCTACAATAGATTATTATTCAGCCTTAAAGAGGAAGGAAATTCTGATATATGCTACATGAATGAACCTTGAGGACACCATGATAAGTGAAATAAGCCAGTCACAAAAAAATAAATACTGTATGAGTCCACTTTTATGAGGTGTACTTAAAGTAAAAAATTCATAGAAAGAGAAAGTAGAATAGTGGTTATGAGGGATTGAGGTTATGAGGTTATGAGGTATCTGTATTTAACAGATACAGTTTTAGTTTTTCCAGATGAAAAGAATTTTGAATATTGAATACATAATAATGTGAATGTAGTTAACACTACTGAACTGTACATTTAAAAATGGTTAAGGTGGTAAATTTTACGTTAAGTGCATTTTGCCAAAATTAAAATGTTTTAAATTAAAAATAAAAAATAGTTAAAAGATTGAAATTAAAAATAAAAATTAAATTAATTTAAATTAAAAATATATACTCAGGATGACTTTACTAGTGAATGCTACCAAACATTTAAAGAATTAATGCCAATGGGGGAGGAGCAAGATGGCAGAGGAGTAAATTTCACCTGGTCCCAGGGATTTATCGAGATAGCTATCAAACCATTCTGAACGCCTACAAACTCAACAGGAGATTGAAGAACAGAGTGGCGCATGAGCACACTGCTGGAATCTGCTGGGTTTGGAGACTCCAAACATGGCCTGTGCCAGAGATAGAAATACTTTATCACAGACCAGGTGAGCATGGAGTACGGTCTGAGGCCAGGAGGCAGGAGTAATTGACTGCTTTTCTCTGAGGGCTCACGGAGGAGTGGGGCTCCTAGGTCTCGGCTCCTTTGAGGTCAGAGATTGGGGGGCCACCCTTCTGATTCTCATCTTCCAAAGCTGTATGGAAAGCATTCAGGGAACAAAAGCTCCAGAGAGCTAGAACCCACAGATTCCTTAGCTGGGCAAGAGCAGTGCAATTCCACCTCAGGCAAGGGCATTTGAAAATCACTACAACATGCCCCTCCCCAAGAAGATTAGCAAGAACATCCAGCCAAGACCAAGTTCACTAATCAATAAGAACTGCAGAACGCCCGTGCTAGAGGAATGCAACACATAGAATTCATTACTTTTCCTGATTCTTTAGTCTTCAAAGTTAATTTTTTAAGCTTTCTTTATCTTTTTTCTTTTTTTTAAATTTTTCTTCTTTCCTATTTTAACCAACATCTTATCAATTCCTTTTTAAAATATTTTTAATTTCACTTTTATAGTCATATTCTATCCTTTCATTATATTTCACCATATATATATATATATATATATATATATATATATATATGCTTTTCTTTAAAATTTTTGGATACAGTTTCTTCTAACAGACCAAAATATACCCTAAATATGGTGTATGACTTGTTCTAGACTCCCACCTTATCACATTCTTTCCTTTTTAAAATTTTTTTTCTTTTGTCAACCAACTTCTTATCAATTCCTTTTTAAAAATCTTTTTAAATTTTCATCTTCACATTCATATTTCATCCTCTCATCATATTTACCTTTATTTTTGTATGTATATGAGTTTTCTTTCTTTAAAATTTTGGGAGCCTGTTTCTTCTCGCAGACTAAAATACACCCAAAATCTAGTGTGTGGCTCTATTCTATTCACCAGCCTGATCATATTCTTTTTTACTTTTTTCTTTTTTTCTCTTTTCTTTCCTCCTGGTTTTGGATCTCTTCTGATTTACTTAGTGTATATTTTTCTGGGGTCATTGTTACCCTTTTAGCATTTTGGTTTCACATTCATGTATTTTTCTCATAACAAAATTTTAAAAATGGAAAAACTGACCTCCGGGGGGGCGGGGAATAAGAGGCAGTACTGACTGCCAGTTACCTAATTAGTGTGGACATTAATAAGATGTTTGAACTAGAGTTTAGAATGATGATTTTAAAGATACTAGCTGGGCTTGAAAAAAGCATAGAAATACTAGAGAATCCCTTTCTGGAGAAATAAAAGAACTAAAATCTAACCAAGTCAAAACCAAAAAGGTTATTAATGAGGTTCAATAAAAAATGGAGGCTCTTACTGCTAGGATAAATGAGGCAGAAGAGAGAATTAGTGATATAGAAGAGCAAATGGTGGAGAATAAAGAAGCTGAGAAAAAGAGAGATAAATAACTACTGGATCATGAGGGGAGAATTTGAGAGATAAGTGATACTATAAGATGAAACAATATTAGAATAATTGGGATCCCAGAAGAAGAAGAAAGAGAGAGGGGGGGGGGCAGAATGTATATTGAAGCAAATTATAGTGGAGAAGTTCCCTAATTTGGGGACAGAAACAGGCATCAAAATCCAGGAGGCACAGAGAAGACCCCTCAAAATCAATAAAAATAGGTCAACACCCCATCATATAGTAAAACTTATAAGTCTCAGAGACAAAGAGAAAATCCTGAAAGCAGCTCGGGACAAGAGGTCTATAACATACAATGATAGAAAAATTAGATTGTCAGCAGACCTATCCACAGAGACCTGGCAGACCAGAAAGGACTGGTATGACATATTCAGAGCACTAAATGAAAAAAATATGGAGCCAAGAATACTATATCCAGCCAGGCTGTCATTCAAAATAGAAGGAGAGTGGGGTGCCTGGGTGGCTCAGTGGGTTAAAGCCTCTGCTTTGGTTCAGGTCCTGATCCCAGGGTCCTGGGATCAAGCCCCGCATCAGGCTCTCTGTTCAGCAGGGAGCCTGCTTCCCTTCCTCTCTCTCTGCCTGCCTCTGCCTACTTGTGATTGTTGTCTGTCAAATAAAATAAATAAAATCTTAAAAAATAAAATAGAAGGAGAGATAAAAGGCTTCCAGGACAAACAAAAACTTAAAGAATTTGAAAACACCAAACCAGCCCTATAGGAAATATTGAAAGGGGTACTCTAAGCAAAGAGAGAGCCTAAAAGAAGCATAGACAAGGAAGGAACAGAGACAATATACAGTAGCATTCACCTTACATGCAATACAATGGCACTAAATTCATATCTTTAAGTAGTTACCCTGAGTGTAAATGGGCTAAATGCCCCAATCAAAAGACACAGTGTATCAGAATCGTTTAAAAAAAAAAAAACACCAAAAAAAAAAACACAAAAAAACAAGACTCATCAACATGCTGTCTGTAAGAGACTCATTTTAGACCCCCAAACACCTCCAGATTTAAAGTGAGGCAATGGAAAACAATTTACTATGCTAATGGATATCAGAAGAAAGCTGGGGTGGAAATCCTTATATCAGACAAATTAGATTTTAAGCCAAAGACTATAATAAGAGATGAGGAAGGACACTATATCATTCTTAAAGGGTCTGTCCAACAAGAAGATCTAACCAATTTTAAATATCTATACCCCTAACATGGGAGCAGCAAATTATATTAGCCAATTAATAACAAAATCAAAGATATACATCAACAATAATAGTAGGGGACTTTAATATCCCCTTACTGAAATGGACAGATCATCTAAGCAAATGATCAACAAGTAAATAAAGGCTTTAAATGACACACTGGACCAGATGGACATCACAGATATATTCATTTTCCATCCGAAAGGAACAGAATACACATTCCTCTCTAGGACACATGGAACATTCTTCAGAATAGATCACATCCTGGATCACAAATCAGGTCTCAACCAGTACCAAAAGACTGGGATCATTCCCTGCATATTTTCAGACCACAGTGTTTTGAAACTAGAACTCAATCACAAGAGGAAAGTTGGAGAGAACTCAAATACATGGAAAGTGAAGAGCATCCTACTAAAGAATGAATAGGTCAACCAGGAAATTAAAAAAGAATTTTTTAAAAATTCATGGAAATGAATGAAAAAGAAAACACACCTGTTCAAAATCTTTGGGACACAGCCAAAGGCCGTCCTAAGAGGAAAGTATATAGCAATACAAGCCTTTCTCAGGAAATAAGAAAGTTCTCAAATACATGACCTAACCCTACACCTAAAGGAGCTGGAGAATGAACAGCAAAGAAAGCCTAAATCCAGCAGGAGAAGAGAAATAATACAGATCAGAGCAGAAATCAATGAAATAGAAACCAAAAGAACAGTAGATCAATGAAAGTAGGAGCTGATTCTCTGAACTACTAAGATCAATAAACACTTGGCCAGACTTACCAAAAGGAAAAGAGAAAGGACCCAAATTAATAAAATCATGAATGAAAGAGGAGAGACCACAACCAACACCAAAGAAATAAAAATAATTACATGAACATATTATGAGCAACTATATGCCAACAAATTTGACAATCTGGAAGAAATGGATGCATTCCTTGAGATGTATAAACTACCAAAACTGAATCAGGAAAAAACAGAAAAGTTGAACAGACCCATCACCAGTAAGGAGATTGAAGCAGTAATCAAAAATCTCCCAACAAACAAGAGTCGAGGGCCAGATGGTCTCCCAGGGGAATTCTACCAAACATTTAAAGAGGAATTAATAACTATTCTCCTGAAACTGTTCCAAAAAATAGAAATGGAAGGAAGACTTCTAAACTCATTTTATGAGGCCAGGACTACCTTGATCCCAAAACCAAAGACCCCATCAAAAAGGAGGAATACAGATCAATATCCCTGATGAAACTGTATGCAAAAATTCTCACTAAAAACTGAGAGTTTTTCCCCTAAGGTCAGGAACACGGCACGGCTGTCCACTATCACCACTGCTATTCAATATAGTACTAGAAGTCCTAGCTTCAGCAATCAGACAGCAAAAAGAAACTAAAGGCATCCAAATCGGCAAAGAAGAGGTCAAACTATCACTCTTTGCAAATGATATGATACTTTATGTGGAAAATTCAAAAGACTCCACTCCAAAACTGCTAGAACTCATACAGGAATTCAGTACTGTGTCAGGATATAAAATCAATGCACTGAAATCAATTGCGTTTCTATATACCAACAAGAAGACAGAGAAAGGGAAAATAAGGAGTCAATCCCATCTACAATTGAACCCAAAACCATAAGATACCTAGGAATAAACCTAACCAACGAGGCAAAGAATCTGTATCCAGAAAACTATAAAGTACTCTTGAAAGAAATTGAGGAAGACACAAAGAAATGGAAAAATGTTCCATGCTCATGGATTGGAAAAACAAATATTGTGAAAATGTCTATGCTATCTAAAGCAATCTTACATGTTTAATGCAATCTCTAGCAAAATACCATTAATTTTTTTCAAAGAACTGGAACAAATAATCCTAAAAATTATTGGGAACCAGAAAATACCTCGAATAGCCAGAGGAATGTTGAAAAAGAAAACCAACATTGGTGGCATCACAATTCCAGACTTCAAGCTCTATTACAAAGCTGTCATCATCAAGACAGTATGGTACTGCCACAAAACCAGACACATAGATTAATGGAACAGAATAGAGGGCCCAGAAATGGATCCCCAACTCTATGGTCAACTAATCTTTGACAAAGCATGAAAGAATATCCAATGGAAAAAAGACAGTCTCTTCAACAAATGGTGTTGGGAAAATTGGACAGCCACATGCAGGAAAATGAAACTGGACCATTTCCTTACACCACACACAAAAATAGACTCAAAATGGATGAAGGACCTCAATGTGAGACAGGAATCCATCAAAATCTTTGAGGAGAAACACAGGCACCAACCTCTTCAACCTTAGCTGAAGCAACTTCTTCCTAGAAACATTGTCAAAGACAAGGGAAGCAAGGGCAAAAATGAGCTATTGGGACTTCAAAAGCTTTTGCACAGCAAAGGAAACAGTCAACAAAACCAAAAGACAACTGACAGAATGGGAGAAGATATTTGCAAATGGCATATAAGATAAAGGGCTAGTATCCAAAATTTATAAAGAATTTATCAAACCCAACACCCAAAGAACAAATAATCTAATGAAGAAATGGGCAGAAACATGAACAGACATTTCTGCAAAGCAGACATCTAATTGGCCAACAGACTCATGAAAAAGTGTTCAACTGTCCCTTGGCATCAGAGAAATACAGATCAAAGCCACGGTAAGATACCACCTTACACCAGTCAGAATGGCTAAAAATCCCCTTCCACTCCACACCAGTCAGAATGGCTAAAATTAACAAGTCAGGAAATGACAGTAGGGAACTTCCTACACTGTTGGTGGGAATGCAAGCTGGTGCAGCCACTCTGGAAAACAGCATGGAAGTTCCTCAAAAAGTTGAAAATAGAGATACCCTATGACCCAGCAATCACACTACTGGTATTTACCCCAAAGATACAAATGTAGTGATCCATAGGGACACATACACCCCAGTGTTATAGCACCAATGTCCATAATAGCCAAACTATGGAAAGAAACTTGATGCCCATCAACAGATGAATGGATAAAGAAGTATGGAATATTATGCAGCCATCAGAAAAAAAAATTCATCTTGCCATTTGCAACGACCTGGATGGAACTAGAGGGTATTATGCTAAGTGAAATAAGTCAATTAGAGAAAGACAATTATTATATGATGTCAGTGATATGAGAAATTTGAGAAACAAGACAGAGGATCATAGAGGAAGGGAGAGGAAAATGAAACAACACAAAACCAGAGAGGGAGACATACCATAAGAAAGTCTGACTCTCAGGAAACAAACTGAGAGTTGCTGGAGTGGAGGGGGTTGGGAAGGATGGGATGGTTGGGTGATGGGCTTTGGGGAGGGTATGTGCTTTGATAAGTGCTGTGAATTATGTAAGACTGAAGAATCACAGATATATACACCTGAAACAAATAATACATTATATGTTAATTTTTTTTAATTTAAAAAAAAAAAAAGAATTAAGGGCCAACCTTATGAAATTCTTCCCAAAAACAGAAGAGGTGGGAACACTGACAAACCCATTTTATAAAGCCATCCTTACTCTTCTTCAAAAGCTAGACAAGGATACTACAAGAGAAGAAAATTACTGGCCAATATCCCTGATAAATTAACATAGATGCAAATATCCTCAACAAATACTAGCAAACAAAATTTGTTATGTTAAAAGGATCA
Organism: Mustela lutreola; assembly: GCF_030435805.1. NCBI lineage: Eukaryota > Metazoa > Chordata > Mammalia > Carnivora > Mustelidae > Mustela > Mustela lutreola. The sequence goes on along the minus strand of NC_081301.1, from coordinate 82,989,341 downwards.
TATGTTAACTATGTTAAAAGGATCATAAACCATGACCAAATGGGATTTTTTCCTGGGCTACAAAGATTATTCAACATTAAGGTAATCAATAAATGTGAGTCACTACATTAACAGAATGAAGGATAAAAATCACAAGATCGTTTCAATAGAAGAAGAAAAAACATTTGACAAAATCCAACAGTTGTTCATAACTCTCAAGAAATTAGGTATAGAAGGAATGTACCTTCACATATAAAGCCTACCAATGATAAATCTGCAGCTAACCATAAACTCAATGGTGAAAAGCTGAAAACTTTCTCAAAGATGAAGAACAAGACAAGGATGTCCACCCTTGCCAATTCTAGTTAATATAGAAATGGAAGCTCCAGCCAGTGAAATCAGTCAAGAAATAGAAATTCATCCACAACAGAAAGGGAAAAGTAAAATTGTCTGTGTTCACAGATGACACAATATTATATAGAAAACCTTAAAGATACCACCAAAAAACTGTTAAAGTTATACACAAAGAAACAAAAAGAAATGATAAAGACAATAAAGTTAGTTGCAGGGCACAAAAGCATATATAAAAATCAGTTGAATTTCTATATACTAACAATGAACTATTTGAAAAAGAAAGAAAGAAAACAATCTCATTTACAATAACATCAAAAAGAGTAAAATGTTAAGGAATAAATTTAACCAAGGAAGTGAAAAATTTATGTATTGAAAACTATAAAACACTGGATGAAAGGAATTGAAGAAGAAACAAATAAATGGAATAGTCCATGCTCATAGACTAGAAGAATTAATATTGTTAAAGTGTTTGTGACACCCAAAGCTATCTATAGATTCAGTGCAATCTCTAAAAATTCCAATGGAATTTTTCAAAGAAATGGAAAAAAGAATCCTATTATTGTATGAAAATTATATGGAACCCTGAATAAAAAACAACACTTAATAGCAAAAATGATCTTGAGCATGGAGATATCACACTTGATGATTGCAAATTACATTACAAATCAATAGTAACCAAAGCAGTAAGGTATTTTTATGCCAATAAAAACAGAGGCTAAACTAATGGAACTGAATAGAGAGCCCAGAAATAAATCTACACATATACAGTCAATTAATTTTTGAGAAGGGCACCAAGAATACAAAATGGGGAAAGGATAATCTTTTCAATAAATGATGCTACAAAAACTGGATAACTACTTAGAGAAGAATGAAATGGAGCCCTATCTTCTATCATAAACAAAGTCAGCTCAAAATGGATTAAACACTTAAATGTAAGAACTGAAACCATAAAACTCCTAGAAGTAAACATAGAAAGAGGGAGAGCTCCTTGACATTGGCATTGACAATGGTTTTTTTAGATAAGAAACCAAAAGTACAAGCAACAAAAGCAAAAATGAACAACATAAAATATAAGCAAAAATAAACTAAAATGCTCTGCACAACAAAGAAAATAATCGAAAAAATGAAAAGGTAACCTGTGGAATGGGAGAAATATTTGCAAACCATATATCTGAAAAGAGGTCAATATTCAAAATATATAAAGTACTCCAACAATTCAGCAACAACAAAAATTTCATAAAAATAAATTTTAAGATGGACAAAGGACTTGAATAGATACTTCTCCAAAGTAAACATATGCATGACCAACAGGGATATGAAAAGTTGCTCAAGACCATTAATCATCACGAAAATGTAAATTAAAACCACAAGATAACCTCTCATACCTGTAAGGCTGGCTTTTGTTATAAAAATAAAAGAGAATAAGTGGTGGTAAGTGTGTCAAACTGATACACTGTTGGAGGGAATGTCAATTGATACAACCATTATGGGCAATAGTATGGAAGGTCCTAAAAAATAAAAAATAGAACTATCATATGATCCAGAAATCATACTTATGGGTATATGTGCAAAAGAATCAAAAGAAGGGTCTTGAAGGGAAATCTTCACTCCCATATTCCTTACAACATTTTTCACAATAGCCAAGATATGAAAACAACCTAAATTTTCATCAGCAGATGAGTGGATAAAGAAAATGTAGTATATACCTAAAATAGAATATTATTCTGCATTTAAAAAAAGAAAGAAATCCTGCCATTTACAACAACATGGATGGATCTGATGGTCTCTGAATAAAATAAACCAGAGTTGGAAATACAAATAGTGAATAATCTCATTCATATGTAGAATCTAAAATAGTCCAATTCAGGGGCGCCTGGGTGTCTCAGTGGGTTAAAGCCTCTGCCTTCGGCTCAGGTCATGATCCCAGGGTCCTGGGATCAAGCCCCACGTCGGGCTCTCTGCTCAGTGGGGATCCTGCTTCCTCCTCTCTCTCTCTCTCTCTGCCTGCCTCTCTGCCTACTTGTAATCTCTGCCTGTCAAATAAATAAATTAAAAAAAAAATAAAAAATAAAAAATCTTTAAAAAAAAAATAAAATAAAATAAAAAATAAAATAGTCCAATTCATAGAAGCACAGAATAGACTGTCAGGGGTTAGGGAGAGTAGAAAATGGGGAGATAGTGGTGAAAAGATACAATGTTTTACTTATGCGAGATAAGTAAGTTGGATCTCTGGGGCACCTGGGTGGCTCAGTGGGTTAAAGCCTCTGCCTTCAGCTCAGGTCATGATCCCAGGGTCCTGGGATCGAGCCCCGCATTGGACTGTCTGCTCCGTGGAGAGCCTGCTTCCTCCTCTCTCTCTCTACCTGCCTCTCTGCCTACTTGTGATCTCTGTCTGTCAAATAAATTTAAAAAAAAAAAAAAAAAGTAAGTAGGATCTTTACTAGATAGTCTAGTACCCAGAGATACAACACTCTATTGCATATTCAAAATTTGCTGAGAAGGTAGATCTTATGGTAAGCAGTCTTATCACATGCATGCATCATCATCATCATGAAGGGGGTGGGAAGAAACTTTGGGAGGTTTTGGATGTATCTATGGCCTTTTATGGTAGTGGTTCCATAGGTATACCTATCCCCAAACTCATCAAGTTGTATATATTAAATATGTACAGCTTTTCACATGCTAATCATGCTTCAGTAAAGGAGCAAAATTTGTGTGGGGACACCTGGGTGGTTCAGTTGGTTAAATTTTGGTTTAAGTCATGATCTCAGGGTCGTGAGATTGAACCCCACCTTAAGCCCTCGCTGGGCCTCCACGAACAGTCTACTTAACATTCTCTCCCTCTCCCTCTGCCCCTACCCTCAACTTGCACAGGCATGCGCTCATGTGTGCTCTCTCTTTCTCTCTCTAAAAAAAAGCATATGAAAAGATATAATTAAAAGAAATCTCACTTCCCATCTCTCTCCATTCTATTATTACCCAGAGGTAACAATTTTTATTTGTTTCTGATTTATCTTTCCTGAATTTCATTTTTTAAACTTAAGGAACTACATATATGCAATCTTATTTTACCTCCTTTCTTACACATAAAGAAAGTAGAGAGTGTGAGGTATAGATCCAATTTTATCTGTTTTCATTAAGATTGTAATGATGTAAATGGATTCATAGCTTCATATCTTTAGATGTAATGTAAAAGGTATCCCCTTTAATTGATGGAAACAGTGGAAGTCACACAAATGCTCTTTTTTAAAGAAAAAAGATTTATTTATTTGGGAGAGGAAGGGCAGAGGGAGAGGAAGAGAGAATCTTAAGCAGACTCCATGCTGACTACAGAGTCCAAAGAAGGGCTCAATTTCATGATCCTGAGATCATGACCTGAGCTGAAACTAAGAGTCAGCTGCTTAACCAACTGCCCCTACACCAACCTTCTACTTTCTACAGTAGAATCTCTAGCAACTTTTATTTGCACTGTTACTCAAATGGAGAAGACTATTCCTGGTGCACATGGACAGATAGAAACACACACACTGTATTTAGTTTTGTAAAAAAAAAAAAATGATGATCAATTTCTAATTGATCCTGGTCTTTTTATCAAGGTTCCTACACTTGGATCTGCTTTTTCCAACAGCACTGATAATAGTTAACCTTAAGAAAACAACAGTGTTTGCTATTCAAAACAAATGCATAGAACCCCAAAATGCATAAAGCAAAAATGATATAACTAAAAGGAGGAATAAATAATTCTGCAATTATAGCTGGCTATTTCAATATCTCTCCATCCATGATTGATGAAGTAGACAGAAAACATACAGAATCAGCGAGCTAGAAAATGTTATTAATGACAATGGCTGGTTCTCTGCTTACATTCCAGGGGCTCTGACTACCAATCCTGCTCCTTTCTAGACACTGGGCATGGAATGTACTTTATGTGGTCTTTTAGCTTCTGACAGGTTGAGAACTTGGGAAAATGAGAACATGAATGTTGCATAATCAGCAATTCAGGGTATGGAGTACATGTTAAACAATCAAATGGTCAATTTCACTGAGACCTGTTCTAAGAACTGAGCCGACTAAAGAACATTTCAAGCAACCCCATCACCACCATAAAATATTCAGCAGGGCCATCCTGAACTACCATGCCACAAGGACTTTCAAGGACCTCTTGAAGAATTAGATTTGCTCCCTCCTTCAGTGTCCTAGAAATCACCAACCAAGGTCTCCAGAACCCCACCAGGAAATGAAAACCTTTGACTTAAATGCTGCAGGAATTTCCACAGTAGCAATAATGCCAGAAAGCAGACTGGAAGAGGGTGCCCTACTGGAAGGTCTAACACTATGAGAATCAGGAAGTCCAGAAGCTCTTCTCTAAATCACTCTGGTTCAAGTTCTTAAATCTCAGACCTTTTTCAATGATTCAAGAAATACAGAAAACTCATCATATATCTTCTCTTGTTCTTACTGACTAGCAAAGATCAAGCACTAGGCCTAGAAGAACTACTGTGGGCATATGTATGCTGGTGCACGGGTCATCTGGGAAAGAATGCCTGACCCAGGGCAGTGACTGACAATAGGGCATACGACACATATCAGAACCCTGGCTTTCCAACAAAACTGTCTGCAATGGCTGAGCATTTACCTGGGGCCATAAGATAGTCAACACTCAAGGCACGGTGATTCAATATGTTATTACCAGTCATGGAGGGTCTTGAGGAAAATAGATAGAAATTACATAGGTCTGACTGTACCTTGGAAGATCAGTCTGAAACAAAAGGGTTTTGAAGATGGAAGAGAGAAATCTGTGAATATTGGAGCTGAGCAAAAGACAAGTTTCTTTACTAAGTATTTCTTAGAGAAGAGTCTACCTTACAGTTTCTAGTATGTGGCTTAAACTCTAAAAACTAATTATAAACCATTTTTGTGACTTGTCTGCATGCGTTTTCCAAGCTTTGTATGTGATAACTTTCTCAAATGCCTTTGGAAGTAGAAATTAGGAGCCTGACACATTTCTTCAAGAGAATAAATGGTTGACCTTTACCACACTTCACCAAACAACGTATAAGGTAAATATAAAATCATAAAGCCCAGAAAAACATAAGGAGGCAAAACTGAGGCTGATGATAATCATCAGCTCAGATTCTAAGCTGTTGGGCTCCTTGGGATTCCCCTTCTTTAAATCTGTATTTTCTGGAAAATGGTGAGACCCACACCAACTATCACGTAGCAATATCCTTTGGGTCGACTAGGAGGTTTAATTTTGCCATTAAACTTGGAAGAATACAAGGAGATTAAAGCCTTCTTCAAATGTTAGGCAGAGCCATTGTCCAGAACGGGACATACCTGTAATCAGGGGCTGCCTTTTCCCTTTGGAGGTACATCAGTCACGGTGTATGGAGAACAGGAGGCTAGGAATACCAACAGGACTGGGAGTTTTCATGGTTATCAAACCTAAACTACTAAGTTTGTAAGACAAACTCGTAATACCTGCTACCTCCCTCCCCACAAAAAAAAAAAAAAAAAAAAAAAAAAAATTCCTTTATTTTTTTCTATTTTACGGTTCAAGTATTTCTGAGCCTACAAAGTATGAACAAAGGAGAAAGTGAGGAGAGAAACCCATACAGCCATTTTGACCAAAAGCTGTGTTTATTCTCCATGCTTACTAGGTTTGGTGCTAAGAAAGAGTTTTCTAACAGTCAGTCTGTGTCATAAACTGGGCTGGAGCACTTCATTTTGGCCCTTGGGAGATTAACCAGCCACTTGAATGCTGATTTAGTGCTTAAAGGAGTAAAGACTTTAAAAGTCATGGGGCTATAGCTTGCAGAGTTTGGAAAATAAATCTTTCAGGCTGCAATGCTGGGCATTACCGCTGAGTATATTTTTAAAGGGCTGAGGCTTCTATTCATCTCAAACGATTTCTGTGAATTCCCAAGTAAGAGAAAGTCTTCAAATTACTGTATACTTTCCTCCTGCAAGCTTTCACCTCCAAAGAAACTATTTGTCCGAACATTTCTAAGCCTATTAGTGAATGTGAATACATACGCTTCCCACCCCAGAGGTGCAATGGACACAAAGACCACAGTTTATTACGGGAAAGAAATTCGATGGACAAATGACATTAAAGGAAATATCTGTTAATGATGATGAAGTTCCGATCACTCTCTTTTCACCTAAGAAAAATTTCTGTTCTGGTCTTGGCTGGTAGTGAGGAAACCTAGTTAAAATCTCATTAAAGAACCAAGCCAACATCACAAGGGCTTAAAAGAAAGACTTAACATATTAATTTGCAGAACAAAGCCCGCCCAAGCCTACAAACAATCTATTAGCACATTTGGCAATGCAAGGCTTTAACACCCAGTTAGAACTACAACCTCAGGAAGCCCAGGCCTTCGAGCCCCCTTCCCCGTCCTCACCCCGCCCCCAACCCCTTTGCACCTGGACCCTGGTTTTTGTGTGTGTGTGTTATGAAGAGGGTTATTTTGCCATGGAGAGAGGAGGACTTTCATGACTTCAAACATGGACATTAGATCAAGTTTTTATCTTCTCCCATAATCCTGTCTTTGATGTCACCAGACTGAAACCTCTCAGAATAGAAAGGGAGAGACGTGAAAAGCAGCCTAGTTAATTTATATGTTTAAGTGCCGCTGCCCTAATTCGCAGGGTAGCGTTTGCATTGTCTTCTGCTTTGCATCCTAAAGGCGGGCTTCCACCAGGCAATTATGAATGGCCCTTCTGAACAAATAATTGAAATTCACAAGTTGTGGGGTAGGGTTAAACAATGTCTGGGTTGGAGGTGTGAGGTCATCCATGTTCCCTGGGGCATTATTAAAGTTACAGACATTCTCCTCACAGGATGAGTATTTGTCTTACACTAACTTTAATGGAGACTAATCAGGTAAGCTACATGCGCTAAGAACTAAATAATCTTGGGGAGACGCTCCTCACAAGGCAGTCGGGGATCTAGGGCTTCTTTGCCCTGTGAAAGCAGCAAATGCTCCCGGAAACATGGGGTTCCAACATGGTGGTCCAGTTTCAAAATGGGAGTGAATATAAAATGGATTCAATGGCTAGAAAAAAAAAAGTCCTTTGACGGTAAGAAAAATGGTGACCTATGGATATTCTAAGAGTTCTACAATTCCAACAGCTTAGCTTTTCTCTTCCACACAGCTGGGCTAGTGTCATCTACAAAGGAGGCTCAGGGTGAACGTTCAAAACGAGTATATTTGCACATGTGCATTCATGTTCACACACCCTTCGATGACTAATTAGAAATTAATTACTCCAAGCCCAGTTCTGCCCTCTGCTGTGTATGTCCAAATTGCCTAATACGGTGGCATGTTCTCCAAGGAAAAGATCGATGCTGGCTTGTGAAACATAATAAGATCTTCCATTATCATGAGTATTTGTTCTAAAGTAGAATTCAGTGGAAGGCATCACAAACAGCAGTCCTAGAATGGGTCCTGTTCACTGAACTTTTATAAGACTCTAAATAAGGAAAAAAAAGATTCTCATTTCTGAGGTTGTCTTACTACTCAGGGCTCCAAATTAATGGCCCCACCCACATCCTAGTGAAAAAGCCAATGAATCTCAACAGGACTGTTGTAATAAAAACAAACTATATTTACTGATGAAAACAGTGATCATTTGGTGAATGAATGGTGATGTTTTTCTGGAAGGTTCTAAATGCCACCAGCTACACCTGTGTGAAAGACTAACTTTTTCTACCAAGTGCAAGAAAATTTGTTGCATTCTCCCAACAAGATTTCCTGAAGTCTAATTTTTAAGCAATGAAACAGACTGTCTCCTCTATCCAAAACCTTAACTAATATTGTGAGCTTCTCATACGAAATTCTGTTTTCTTTTTTTCCAGGAAATGCTTAAGTCGTCAATTAAATCTCAGAATAAAGTGGGGGGATTGGACTTGCAGGAATTTATAGTCGTGCACACAGGTGAGCAAAAGTGAACGGATGCAGATATAAATGTTCTCTGCAATGTTGTTTGTAATCATAAATTATAAATCTTGTACATGACCCTTAACAGGGACTGGTTAAATAAATATGATACCTTGTGAAATGGATGAGGCCATTAAAAAGAATGAATTAAGGGTGCCCGGGTGGCTAAGTCAGTAAGCATCTGCTTTCAGCTAAGGTCATGATCCCAAGGTCCTGGGATCGAGCCCCACATTGGGCTCCCTGCTCAGCAGGAAGTTTGCTTCTCCCTCACCCACTCTCCCGGCTTGTATTCTCTCTCTCTCTCTCACTGTCTCTGTCTCTGTCAAATAAATAAATAAAATCTTAAAAACAAACAAACAAAAAAGTGAGTTAAATTCAGAGATAATTTAAGGACTTCAAAGTCCTGAACATCGAAAGTATTACAGTGCTCTCCCAACACATAATTCCAATTTAAAATAAATTTAAACTGCGAAACTCAAAACTCCTTATATACTAAATCAAAATAGCTTCTTTCTAGATTTCTTTTTAGATTCTGAGTATCTTGCAACATACTTTGTGTAAATTTATCAAAGTTGTCTTCTTCCTTCCTCCCTTCTTCCTTCCTTCTTTCCATTCCTTTCCTTTTTTTCCCCCTTAAGATTTATTTATTTATTTGAGAGAGAGAGAGTGTGTGTGTCTGTGTGTGGTGGGGGAGAGGAAGGACAGAGAAAGAGGGAGAGAGAGAGAATCCTCAAGCAGATTCCCTGCTGAGAGCAGAGTCTGATGCAGGACTCAATTTCAGGCCCCTGAGGTCATGCTCTGAGCTGAAATCAAGAGTCAGGCGCCCCACAGCCTCAGCTATCTAACTGCTCCTTTTCCTGTCCTTTCCTTATTTGTTCCGGCTTTGCCAATGCTTGCCAAGCAATGCAACATTCAATGGATCTATATCTATATTTGTAGAAATTATATATCGGGAGATATATGGTTAAAAAAGGGAGTAGGATATCATCTGTAGTGTGGTAATATTCACAAAAATATGAGTTGCAAATGCCTGGACACATTTACAGAAGTACTATAAGCATTTGGCAATGTGGTTAACGCTATTGAGAAATGGGTTGGGATTGTGAGGAACATGTGAGAAATGGACATTCCTCTTTTTCACTTAATACCCTTTCATAATGTTTCAAAATGTACTTTATCATGAGAATGTATTTCTTTAATGATTTGAAGTAAAATTAAAAGGTTAAGAAACTGGAAGTTTAAAATTTTTAAAATCCCATTGGCATGGTTATATCCATCTAGATGAAGCCCTTAGACTCGGGGCTCTTTAACAACCACTGTTCAACCACCTGAATAGGAATCAGAATCACATAGTGAATTCTTCCAAGTCCAGGGAAGAGAACTGATTTACTCTGAGATGAAACGCAGTTTCCATTTTCACTATCATGTGTGTTTGGTTCCTTGAGACAAAGACTTTTATGATCCTCAGTTTTTCTGATTCAATAGAAAAAATAAAAACTAGTATTGGAAAACCAAAAACCAGCACAGAAGAGAATAGTGGCCAAGACCAAGACTAGTCAAAGAGCCTAGGTCTGAATCTTTTCCTCAATACTTGTTTTCTTTTTAAAGTTTTTATTTATTTATTTGAGAGAGAGAGTGCAAAAGAGAGCATGAGCTGGGGGAGAGGTAGAGGCAGACTTCCTGCTGAGCAGAGAGCCCAATACGGGGCTTGATCCCAGAACTCTGGGATCATGACCTGAGCCAAAGGCAGTCACTTCACTGACTGAGCCACCCAGGCGTCTCCAGTACTTACTAACTTTGTGAACTTGGGCAAGTTACTTAATCTCTCCATTCTTCAGTGCCCTCCTCTATATAATGGAAATAATAGTTCTCATTTCACAGCATTGTTGGGAGCATTAAATATGATGATTGGCACCAGTGCTGTGCATATAATAAGCACTTAATAATTACTAGGTATGATTACAGATTTTTTTTATCTTAATATATACTGGAAGTTTATATTCTCACATAAAGAATCTGATTGAATCCTCAGAACAGGAGACAAGAGGTTCAGAAACCCGAGTTACAGTCCATTGGGCTGGCAATGGATCATTCTAGCACATATTTTATTCTTTGGTTTTCCACAGATCTGAATGCACTTATTAACCAAGCTGACTTAAGATCCAAGACCCTCCCTGATTGAGATCCTATTTTCCTGGAGAAATCTCAGATGGATAAACTCAGTACAGAGAAGCACCTCAGGGGAGACTGGGTCAGCCATATTACATGAGACCTTACAGTTAGCATTTTTGTTAGGTGTATTAACCAAGACTCAGACTCGGAAACTTAGACAGTGTTCTGTCAGGTGGAATTCACTTTATTTGAGTTCCAAATCCTGATGTATAAAACCAAACCATGGGAAATATAACTGCGATGTAGACAAGGTAACTCATGTTGCCTGAACAGAGTGAGCTCCATGTGGGTGATCTACACAGGAAACCAAATTAGAGCCTGGAAGCTTGTTTAGTACTTGTAGACTCAGAGCTGGGGGAGTTAGATATTGTGCATTTTTACAGATCTCCAAAGATCCTTCCTTGACAAAATGACTGAGGAAGCTCTAAGGGCTGAGATTCCCTCCAGGTTTAAAGCTAGATGGGCTCCTTTTCTTTAGGGGATATAACTGTTACCCCTTTCCAGACGGACACATTCTTTCCTTTAATATGTTAGTACTGTATCTTTTGTAAAGTTTGGATAAGCATGAGCTCTTTGGGGGAATTTTCCTCTCTGAGTACGCATCAATAAACCATGTTATAACTTAGTTCTCAGATGATAGATTTTGTTTTTCCTTCCTAGGATTAAAATCTGTAGAGCTGTGCTTCTCAAAGCATCTGTAGTGAAAAACCAGCTCCCCCCACCCTTATCCACTCTGAACTGATATTTTTGTTAAATACAATAAAAATGTCACAATGATGTTATTCTGCTGTAAACATTTCTAGACTGACACTGTCACTTTCAGTACTTCTCTTTGGGGACTAGTAAGAGTTCGAGAACCACCACCAATCCACAAACCAGACTTTGAAGGGCATTGCCTCCCAGATACACACTTGGTTGAATTTTAAACTCTTTTTTAAATAAACACTCATTTCCTAAACATACATTTCTCCTTATTTCCTAAGCATACATTAGGCTGTTCCCCCTTGTCCTCTCAATAGGAGGTTCCTTCATCTTTTTAATCTTTACTTCTAGAAGTCCTGGCAGGTTTCTGAGGGCCAGCTCAAGCCATAACTCAGCTGGATGGCCATTTCTCCTCCTCAGACCAAAGTTGCACTTTGTGTCCCCCAGACTATGCAACAGGGTCACAGTTATGATTTCCCCCGAAATAGTCTCTGAGTCAGGGATTCATGTACAAAATATTTATGTGAGAAATTATTTCAGAAACACTGGTAGAAGACTGGGCAGAAAATTTGGAAGAAAAGGAAGAGAACACAGCCAATGGAGTGTTTATTTTTTAGAATGAATATTCAAGCAGGGTTCACATGTGTGATTTTCTTACTGGATGTCAAGTAAGTACGAATCAGTCTTCCCTCTTCAGAAGGTATTAGTAAATAGAGTAATTCTTCATATTTTCTTTAACTGAAAAGAAACTTTGGCTTCTTGAATAAAACCCATATGCATTGACCTGTCTGCATATCCCTGGACAGAGAAGCTCTCTGGAGCACTGTGTCCTTTCAGATGCAGATAATAAAGCACTGTTCTAGAAGGAGCAGTGCTTCTCAAACACAAATGTGTCACATACCATCCTAGCATCTTTGTCAAAATTCTGATTCTGTATATCCTGAGTAGGGTCCACGATTCTGCTTTTCTGTCCAACATCCTAGTGTTGCTGAAGTGGCTGGTCCTCAGACCATACTTTGAGTAACAAACACAGGTAATAGAATCAACTGTGTGATGTTTAGGTTACTGGCCCATTGAAGATCTTTGTTGTACATCCAGAAAGTCTTCAACTCCACTGCTAAGCTGGAGGCAATTCATACAGCTCCTAAGAGGCAGCTAAATTTTCAGGGATTTCATATGCCAGTTGTTAACACAGTTGGTGGTTGCAAACTCATCATGGAGGGGATATTTACACCACAGAAACTGGCAAATGCTGCAGAACAGGGTTTGTATTTTTGAGAGAGCCAGTATATCAGCACTCACTTGCTTTCAACTCAGAAAACTACCCTGCCCTGTCAGGCATATAGCTAGACTGCTCTGAAGGTCCTTTCGTCCTAAGTGGGGTAGGGGGTGGGGAGGACTACAGCATGTAAGAACTCAAGAATCTTTAACCAGGAATCAGCATTGAAATACGAGTCAAGGTGATGGCTGTTGTTATTATTATCATTAGTTATTTTGTTTTTTGGAATTTTTACTATGAAGATATTTCAACAAAGCAGAACTATTACACTATTGTCCATAAAAGTGGGAAGGGTGAACTATTACATAGCCATTAAAAATTATTGGGGCACCTGGGTGGCTCACTGGGTTAAGCCTCTGTCTTAACATAATATAATATAATATATATTATATATTATATAGATATTATATATTATAATTATATTATATAATATTATATAGATATTATATATAATATATAATATATAATATATATTATAGATATCTATTATATATATAGCCATTAAAAATTATTGGGGCGCCTGAGTGGCTCAGTGGGTTAAGCCTCTGTCTTAACATAATATAATATAATATATATTATATAATTTATATAATAGATAATAGATAATAGATATTATGTAATATCTATTATCTATTATCTATTATAATTATATTATATAATATTATATAGATATTATATATTATATATATTATATAGATATCTATTATATGTATAGCCATTAAAAATTATTGAGGCACCTGGGTGGCTCAGTGGGTTAAGCCTCTGTCTTAACATAATATAATATAATATATATTATATTATATATAATAGATGTCTATTATATATCTATTATCTATTATATATAGATGTATATCTGTTATATACATCTATATATAATATACATCTATTATATGTAATAGATATATTTCTAAATATATAATAGATAAATATATAATAGATATAATATATTTATCGATAAATTATATTATAATTTATTATATTATAAATTATAATAATATATAATTTATATTATAATTTATAATATAATATAAATTATATTATTATAATTTATAATATAATAAATTATATTATAATTTATTATAATATTATAATTTATATTTATATTATAATTTATAATATAATATAAATTATATATTATTATAATTTATAATATAATAAATTATATTATAATTTATCGATAAATATATTATATCTATTATATATCTATATATCTATTATATATCTATAATATATATCTATTATATATATCTAGATATATATCTAAATATATCTAGAAATATATCAAATATGTAGAGGTTATGGTAAGCAGAAAAAGGGGAGCATAAACATGGAATTTGTTATTTGTGGGTTAATTTAAACTATGTAGAAACATGCATGCATATGACAAAAAGAAGGAAATATATACAAAACACTCGTTATGTTATAGTGCTAGCATTAGAAAGTTTTGAAAAATTTTCTGAACATGTCTTTGCAAATAAAACATAATAAAACATTCCGATAATTCTCACTATGTGTCTTTCCAATTAAAAAATATATATAACTAAAAGTAAAAACAACCAAGCCAAGTCAGGAGATGTATTAATAATATTTAACATTGATTGATGTTATATGTGAAGAGCACTGTTCTGTTCTTTATAAGAATTAGCTCATTTAATCCCCACAACCACCTATGATCTAGCAACTCTTTTTACTGCCATTTTGCTGGTAAGGAAACTGAGGAATGTGAAGGTTTTGTAATTTTCCCCAAGATAGACAGCTGATAAACCACATAGATGGGTTTCAAATCCAACTCTTCTTGACATTGATAAATTCCTGACCTTTGTAAAATAGTTTTGCCAAATTCTTTAAGGGTCAATAATCCTGTCTAAGGCAAGAAAGATTCAGCCATAACTCTTTCCTTGTTTGCAAGAAGTACACTTGGACCTGTAAATGAAAAATACAAATCTAAAGGCAATTAGTTTTAGTTTTAGTTTTGTTTTGTTTTGTTTTTAAGTAATCTCCATACCCAACATGGGCTCCAACTCACAACCCTGAGATCAAAAGTCCGTTCTCCACCGACTGAGCCAGCCTGGTGGCCCTAAAGGCAATTTGTAAGAGACTTGACAGCCACTCTCCCAAAGTAATCAGATCTGTGCAAACTGAGATAAGAAGTGGCATCTTGTTTTTCCAGGCAAAGGTGAGCTACAATCCCGTTCTAGCTTGTCCTCTAGCTCTCTCTACATCATTTTCCTCTAGTAGCCAAAAGGTATTACGTGGTTTAAATTTAGGATATTGGCAAACATCTGACCTCTCTCTTCTCATGTTCATCATTGGGCAGTGTGGATGAATACCAAGCAGTTCATCCTACGGTGCTCATTTGTCTGGGAGAGCAATGTATGACAGTTAGTCATTCAACAAACATTTGTCAAGATCCCAATGTATAGGAATTCTTAGAAAATGTGTGGTGTAAATATAGTATATACAAACATAAGGTATAATCCTTCTTATATGCAGCTATATAAGGAATTTTATTCCATGAAATAGCATTAATTTTATCAGCACAGGGTACCAACTGTCCTGTTAAACACAATGGACAAATGCCTAGCCTTTTTTCTTTAAAAATGTAGCAGAGGAGGTGCCTGGGTGGCGCGGTGGGTTAAGCCTCTGCCTTCGGCTCAGGTTATGATCTCAGGGTCCTGAGATTCAGCCCCGCGTCGGGCTCTCTGCTTAGCAAGGAGCCTGCTTCTGCCTTTCTCTTTACCTGCCTCTCTGCCTACTTGTGCTCTTTCCCTCTCTGTCAAATAAATAAATGAAATATTTTTTTAAAATATTACAGAGTGAAAATTTCTCCAGATGGATAAATAAGTGAGCTTGTACTAAGATATTATGAAATGAACTGGTAAAGATTGTGATTGCATTACTTTCATTTTAAGATCAAAGGGGTATTTTCCCTTAGAAAGAGTCAATATTTGATTTTTTACAAATAACCACAAAATTGGAATAAAAAGGTAATATTATCCTAATAAAATTGTCTTCAAGCATTACAAAACAGGTTTTGCAGTTATCTGGTTGCATTTCATTGTCAGTTGAATAAAAAATTCAGACTAGCAATCTTTCATTTCCAAAGACAGTTTAACTGAGTTCCAGTTGGTTTTTGCAAACAAGCATTTTTTCATTTTAAAAATTGTTAAACAGAATTGAGCATCTTTGTAACTTTCCAGCTCGAAAATGCAAATAAATTGTCCTCTAGGTGCTCCTTGTGTATTGTTACAAAACCTACATCCTTTTCACCTCTTTTATAGTCCCTTTTATGGCCATTAATTTTTAATTCTGGAGACATAGTCACTGTGTTTCTGGTTCTCTGGTGGGAGATAAATGTGATTTAGATCCTGTTTTATGTATGCTTGGGGTTGATGGTTCTGATTGTATCTGTTCCCCCAAGAGAAAAATTGCTGGTTTCCACAACCCCTTCCTGGCTGGTCATAAAACAAATATTAAATAATGACAATAAGCTATGAACGTCCTATAGTGCTCCAATTTCCAATTAAATGATTGCTGATGAAGTATGGCTGATGGAAAAACAGATCCTGTAGAGAATTCACATGATGTACCCAACATGTAGACAATATATATTTCTTAGACCCTAGAGACCCACTAGGGCAGGTACAGAATGTCAACTGGTGTTTCTTGAGCCATACTTTTGTAACTTACAGCCTGTGTTGGCATGTTGGGAGCACAGACACTACCTGAGCTGTGTCTTTTCCAAACTGGATTTCAGATTCCCAAACACAACTATAGTTCAGACACTTAAAATAAACAAACACTATAAATCTGTTACATTTAATATTTTGTGTACCCCCCAATAGCCATTTAATATGAGGTTTGTGGAGGAGTAAATGCTTTTAAAACCTTCAGCTCTTCCATCATTTTTTTAAAGCAAGGAATCTGCCAAACAGACCTGAAAGAATTTAAAAATGTGAGTATTCATGATATTCTCAAACTTGTCCCAGTAAATACTGACTTAATAACTGATAATTTTGCTTACAGACATATAATTTACTCATTGGTATTATTATAAGTCTTCTGCAATGATACCGGCTAAAATGTCCTAATCTGTCCTAAATGTTGCAAAGTGGGTATTATGATCAAATTATACATGGGCATATGCATAACCCTCTGCACCCCCTCCCATAACCCCCTCACCTCTACCACCACTCCTAACCCCCACCACAAACACATATTAAGTCAAACAGAGATACCTTCTTATGTATCTGTGAGAGATCTTTTTTGGAAACTACTAGATATGTCCCTCACTCTTCTCAAATCCTTACAATTTATTCCTCCCTCCAGAATTATGTTAAATCTATCTTCTTTGTAGCAGCAAATGTTCATGAACATAATTTAGAGCTGAATGGTACCATTTCATTAGGGATCTCTTTACAGATTGCTACAATGCTGAGCACTCACTTAGTTGATCCCAAATACACACTGAGTCTTTATAACATTTAACATTATAACATATAACATTAACCACATATGAACATTCACAAGAGGCGGGGCCTTTCAGATACATTCAAATAAATGATTTGCAAAGAATCATCAAAAATTGATTTGTTCAGAGCTGTGTCATGTTAAATAAATGTGGGATTCAGTTATGAGAAGGGAGGAAAATGTGCTTTGACTGCTTATATATTATCCTTTACTAAGAAAGGAAGGGAGAGAAGGAGAGAGGTAGAATGGAAGAAAGACAATTGAATGAGGAAAGAAAAGAGAGCTGGATTGGTAGTTATCTAAAAATTGGTCCTGGCAATTTTTGTACCATTTACTTGCTGTTATCACCTTAAGAAAGCCAGTTCACTTCCTGAATATGTTTGCTCCATCGAAAACAGTAATGATAATACATACTTTCCAGAGAATGAAATGAGAATTTCATAAAAGAGCTTTGGCAACTGCATACCCACATAGGTCAGGTCAGTGGGTGAGCTCAACTTCTGTTTCTCATACATCTGGATGAGAAGGGAAACCTCTTGTTTCCTCACTTGAGTTGAATTGTATTTGTGATCTGAGGGGTTTAGATCATGTCCTAAAGGGTTGGTGGCTTTGGACATTAGTCAGATCTTCTTTAGTCCAATGTTTTTCAAACCTATTTATACAAATTGCTGGAGATCTTGTTAAAATGCAGGTCTGCGTGAGACCTGGGCTTCTGCTTGTCTACCCAGCCCACAGGTAAGACCGGTGCTTACGAGCTCTGCTTGGTTCTTGATAAGGTTAGGGTTGCTTCAACATGTCCACACACTGAGCACACATTATTTATTGGATCAGAGCGCAGAGTTGTAAGTGCTGCTGCTGATGTCATTCGGGTTTTTTCCATGGTGATAAATACATCCTCTGGGAATGACTGCAGCCAACAAAGAGGACTGTAAATGGAATGACAGAGTGAGGCAAGCAGGCAGGAGAGTGCTCTATGGAAGAATCCGCTGCTTCTCCTCCTTCTCCTGGCTGTCACTCATGATGAATGGCTCAATGCAGAAAGGTTGGACTCCAGCGCAGTGGTGAGTTGCAATTAAACTCTGCATGCATCCTTTGCCATGCCCCTCATTAGCATACTGTCCATAAGATGTACCATAATTATGGTCCATAATGCATACCATATCAAGGTGGAGACAAACCTTTATTTTGGTGGCTTGTTACAAACCTGAAAGTCTGCCTCTCTTGTCAGGGAATTTAATTTGCTTTGTTGAAGCATAAGCTTTGGCTTTGTAACATCAAGAGAAGCAACATAAGAAATCTGGATGCCAAATTAGAGTGAAAAGCACAAAGACCAGCGTATCTTCATGAAGTCATTCATACACCATAGTCTCCATCATTTTATCTACTCATTCATCCAACAAATATTTATTGAGTCCCTGCAACGTGCTAGATGCTGTTCTGGGACCTAGAATAAAGCAGTGAACAGAACAAACTTCCCACCCTGATAGAGCTTATGGTTTGTGTGAACAAATAAATACAGAACCTGCCAGGTAGGAGTAAATGGCACAGCAGGAAGAGACCAAACAAAGTAAGGAAGAAAGGGAAAGATGTGAGAGTTCTATTTTATATGGAGGGCTGGGAGCAGGGGTGGTAGGGGGCAGAGAGGACCTAAGGAAGGGAGAACAAGACACACGGATCTATAGCTAAAGAGATAACTAGACAGAGAGAAAGGAAGGATTCAAGAACTCTAAGATTTCTGCCTCAAGCAATTGCAAGAATCAGGTTGCCATTTTAATGAGGACCTTATGTAAGCAAATGAACCGAGTATTAAAATATTCTGGGCACCATTCTTCTAAATTAAATTTAAAATTCAGTTTTAAACTGATAGGGAAAAGAGGCGAAAAAGAAAATGAGCATTGTTGTCTCTCTGAAAATCTGATAAGAAACAATCCTCCTTAAAACACATGCCAATTTTTTTTAAGAACTAGAGAATAATGTTTCATTTAAACCATTTTTATATAAATGGTAATTATTCTTTTAAATACACAGTCGTCTATTTTTTAAAGTTTATCTAATTTGCATACATATATTCCTCTGATCTATTACATACATTTAAAAATAAAAAACTGGTACTATGTATTTATTTTAGAAGACCTGTTAAGAATCAATAATATATCCATAGGTCAAATCAATACATCAAAAAGTCAAAAAGAAACATCATATCTATAGATTCAGAAAAAACTTCTAATAAAATTCAACACTAGGAAACTTCTGGCTTCCAGGAATATAGAGTAGGCATACTTTTCCCTATTTCTCCCACTAAATACAACTAAAAACTTTGGGTATTATATATTAAACAAATATAAGAAATCTCTGAAACGTAAAGAGAAGAAGGCAGACTGGCTAGAGAGCGTGGGGCCATGGAATGGCACAGTGGTGAATTCCCCAGGTTTTTTTTTCTCTCATACATCCCAGCTTTAGAATTGAAGGAGATGGTAAATCAGAAACACCAATGGGCACAGATGAGAAAAGTGTGAAAAAAACCCTGCTCTTTCTAGCCAAAAGACCTTGAGAGGGGTAGTCTTGAAGGATGCAAACTCTCAGCTGATGACCACCTACCTCAAGCAGCCAGCACAGAAGAGACTAACCCATTCCTACCCTCACCAGCAGAGACTGAGTGGGAAAACTTAGACCTCCATCTTTGTGTGGCTGTAACAGGCATCTCTGCAACCTGCCATGATGGCATCAGAAAAGGCTACACAGGGAGCTGGGACTTCTGTCCCCACTGCTGGTGACTTGGTCTTCCCCCACAGCTATGCTATGTCCGTGGAGACCAAGCGCAGAGCCTGGATTCCACCCAACATGGTGGTAAGGTAATGTTTCATCTCTCCCAGATGAGGTAAGGTCAAAGGATGCTAAGTAAAGAGTGAGGAATTTTCTCATTACCCAGCAGTAATGGGCCACCTCCCAGGGGTGGCATTGAGGACCACGGGAAGGGCCAGAACTCTCCTCCCCTCCCAGCATCACAGGCAATCCCTCCAACTCAGGTATCAAGAGAGGCTGAGTGGAACTGGGCTTCTACCTTCGCCTGACAGACAGGAGGCATCTCACTCTTCCATTCTGATGGAGTAGTGCCGGAGAAAGCCAGCTGGAACACAAGGTGTAAATAAGATCCTGAGTCTTATAACACAATATGAAAAAGTCCAGGTTTCACCTAAAAACTACTTCCCAAAACAAGAGGCAGGAAAATCTCAGATTGTATGAAAAGGTAATCAATAGGTGCCAATAGAGATAGAATTATCTGGCAAATCTTTTAAAGCAGCCATGATAAAAATGTTTCAATAAGCAATTATAAACATGCTTGAAACAAATGAAACATAGAAAACTTCAGCGAAGAAATAGAAAATGGGGGGACCTGGGTGGCTCAGTGGGTTGAAGCCTCTGCCTTCAGCTCAGGTCATGATCCCAGGGTCCTGGGATCGAGCTCCGCATTGGGCTATCTGCTTGCAGGAAGCCTGCCTCCCCCTCTCTCTCTGCCTGACTCTCTGCCTGCTCGTGATCTCTGTATGTCAAATAAATAAATAAAATCTTAAAAAAACAAAAAGGGAACAAAAAAAGAAATAGAAAATAATGAAGAACCAGGGGCAGCTGGGTGGCCCAGTCAGTTGAGCATCTGACTCTTGATTTTGGTTCAGATCATGATTTGGGGTTGTGGGATCAAGCCCTGTGTAGGGCTCCATGATCAGCAGGGAGTCTGCTTGAGCCTTCCCTCCCTCTCCCACTGCCCCTCCCCCTGCTCTCTCTCTCTCTCTCTCTTAAGTAAATAAATAGATCTTTTAAGTTTTTTAAAATGTTATTAAAAAAATAAAATAAGAAGAACCAAATAGATTACTTCAGATTATATCAATTGGAATAAAAAGTCAGTGGATAACAGAAGGGGAAAAAAAAAAATAAAACCCAGTACACAGAAAGCTAGAACTCCAAAGAACAGAGAGAAACAGACTGGAGGAGAAGGACAAAGCCTCGAAGTCCTGTGGTACTAAAAAAAACATCTAGCATTGTGTCATCAGATTCTGGAAGAAGGGAGGAAAGAGGGAAGAGCTGAAAAAGTACTCACAGAAATGAAAGATGAAAACTTGGCAAATTTTGCAAGAGACATAAACCCACAGCTTCAAGGATTTAAGTGAATGCCAATGAGATTAACCCAAAGGAGTCTACACCAAGACACATCATAATTACATTTCTGAAAACTTAAAGATTCAAAATAAATTTTTTTGAAAGTAGCTAGAGAAAAGTAACACCATATCTAGAAGGGAAAAACAGAATTACAGCATATTTCTCATCAGAAAACATGGAGGCCCAAAGGAAGTGTTATGATATTTTTTTTCAAGTGAAATGAGCCAGAGAAAGACAAATACTGCATGATATCACTTATATGTGGAATCTAAAATCTAATGAAAGTATAGCTTACAGAAACAGAGTAGAAAAGTGTGGCTATCGTGGGCTGGGGGGTGGAGGAAAGAGACACACGTTGGTGAAAAGGGTATAAACTTTCAGGTATAAGAATAATTACATTTGGAGGGTCTGATGTATGACATGGTGACCAAAGTGCATAACATTGTACTTCTGTAATTGAAATCTGCTAAGACAGTCAATTTAAATCTTCTAATGAAACAGAGTAAATATATGAGGGGATGATTATGTTAGTTAACTTAATAGGGGAGCATCCTTTCTCAATGTGTACATGTTTCAAATCATCAGTTACACACTTCAAATACCTTACAGTTTTGTCAGTTATACCTCAATATGGCAAAAAGAAAAGAAAAATCCTTTAGTCTATTGTGATCAGAAAAAAGGAGAGGTAGGATGTAAAGAACTTTAGAGAAGAATGCCAACAAAGAAATGCAGAATTAGCAAACCACCATTGTGCAACCACCTACATAATAATTGGGCCAAGCAAGGATCATGAATGAATGTTAAAAAGCAGTTTGATGAGGGGCACCTGGGTAGCTTAGTGGGTTAACTGGTTAACCATCTGACTTTGGCTCAGGTCATGATCTCTGGGTCTTGAATCAGCAGGGAGTCTGCTTCTCCCTCTCACTCCCCCTCTGCCCCTCCCTTCACTCATGCACTCTCTCATTCTCTCTCTCTCTCTCAAATAAATAAATAAAATCTTAAAAAAAAAAAACATGATGAAAAGTTGTCAGGGAATATGATAGTCACGCAGTCTCAAAGTGTGATGTTACAGAATCCTTATTAATTATAAAGGGAAATTTATGTCTTTACAATGGAGAAATCCTGTGCACATCACCTTAATGAAGTCATCAAATTGGCATTATCCATGATGGGACAAGCTGTTATGATGTGTCTCCTCATGTGATACAATGGAAAGTGCATATCACCCCAAACTGCAAAACTACAACCAGTGTTTAACCCTAACATAATCATGAGAAAATAAATTTTCAAATCCAGATGGTTGAAGGTTCTACAAGACAACTGCTCTGAACTCCTCAAAATTATCAGTAATATGAAAGACAAAAAAGGCAGGAGCTTATTGTACTAGATTAAAACAAGACTAAAAAAAAATGACAACTAAATGCTATGGGTAATCTTTGGATTCTAGAGTTTTAAAAAGGCTATCTAAAGACATTATCAGAGTAATTGGTGAAATCTGAATGTGAACACTATATTATATAATATTACTGCATTTATCTTAAATATCTTGAGAATGATAATGGTATGATTATGAAGGATTCATGCTGAAATATTTACAGTTGAAGGATTGTGATATTTGCAAGTTACTTTCAAATGATTCAGGCAAAAAGAGAGAGACAGTATAGTATATGTGTGTGTGTGAAAGAGAGACAGAGATGGAGCGAGCACAAATGGGACAAAATGAGTAAAGGGTATGGAGCTGTTCTATTTATTGCTGCGTATCATACAAATCCTAACCTTAGTCGCTAAAAAAAAAAAAAAAAAAAAAAAATCAACACCCTATTATATTTCACCATCTTGTGGATCAAGAATTTGGGAAGGGCTTAGATGGATGATTGTTCTACTCTATGTGGCATTATCCAGAGTCCCTCTGTGGCTTTCAGCTGATGGATGGGCTGTTCCTGAGAATCCAAACCATGACTGGTGGGAATGGATGAAAGGCTGGATTTTGCTGGAACCCTCTGCCTCTCCATGTAGTCCCAAGTTCTCTTTGCATTGTCTCCCCACCAGGGTAGTTAGTTGAACTTACGTGATGGCTCAAAGCTTCAAGAAACCATACCAGCAATAACCATTCCTTTTTTTTTTTTTTTTAATATGGAACGCTTCACGAATTTGCGTGTCATCCTTGCGCAGGGGCCATGCTAATCCTCTCTGTATCGTTCCAATTTTAGTATATGTGCTGCCGAAGCGAGCACAATAACCATTCCTTTTAAAAGCTAGGCCCAGGGGCGCCTGGGTGGCTCAGTGGTTTGGGCTGCTGCCTTCGGCTCGGGTCATGATCTCAGGGTCCTGGAATCGAGCCCCGCATCGGGCTCTCTGCTCCGCAGGAAGCCTGCTCCCCGCCCCCCTCTCTCTGCCTGCCTCTCTGCCTACTTGTGATCTCTGTCTGTCAAATAAATAAATAAAATCTTTTAAAAAAAAAATTAAAAAAAAAAAAAAAAGCTAGGCCCAGAGGGCTGGCTGTAGGGTAATATTTTCCATTTTCTTCTGCTCAAAGCTGTCTCAATAGCTCAGATTCAAAGGAAGGGGAAAAAAGTCTTTGATCTCAATGAGAAGAGTGTCAAATAATTCATTCCCATGTCTAGTCTTCCACAAGAGTTTCTGCAGTTTTGAATATTCTCAAAATCAAAACTCAGGGTAGGTTAGAGAAACCTCAAATGAATATATATGGCATTTTTTGTGTGTGAGTCTATTCATACCCTAACCTCCTAGAAATAGAATTACTCTTCATTTTGTTAGACATTTCCAAGTTGCTTTCCAAAAACAGTGTATCACTTTATTTGCCTACCGAACATGGATGAATGACTGTATTCTCCATATTTGGTGGTAGTTTTAAAATATATTTACAATGTGACACTCCTGTTATCATAAGATAGTCTGATTCTTCTCAGCAGAAGTGACAATGTGTGATTTCCAAGTCTAGGTCGTAGAGAGAAAGGCAGCTTCTACCTGTATCTCTATATTGGGCCATGCATTCTGGGAGCCCTGAATGGACAGGTAGGAATTCTGGCTAGGAGGGTGAGTAACTTTTTAAGAGAGCTAACCCAGGGCACAGATACCTAGATTTTTTTAAACCCCTCAAACATAATAGCATATATATAATAAATAAGTATATGTAAATATACTATGCTTTTTTTCATCCCCATGACTTAATACTTCAACATAAGAAAATGACAAATAGATATTTATTTAAAATTATATATTCAGTATCATTTACATCTATACTAAATAAATGCTGTTATTTAAAAATAAAACAGCAATAAGCCTTGTTAGTGTAATGAGAAGTGATTAATAGTAGAACTAATTAAATAAGTAGTATGTGTGAGAAAATATAACAGTATGTTATGACATTTCTATCTTTTGATATAGCAATTTATTTGAATTCTTTTAAAAAACTCTTTATTAGAGTTAAAATTCTTTCAAGTTAAATTATTGTACATTCTTAAGATATACAAATGGAAAACTTTTTAAAAGGAGAACTTAAATACAGTAGAAATATTAAAATAGAATTCATTAAAAAATGAAATGTTTCTTTCTGTCCCATGGTGTACTATAAGATATTTTTACTCTGTTTTCTTTTCCAGTAACACTTTTCCAACTGCCTACAGCCTGCAGGACATTTTTTTTTTTTCTTTTACAATGGTAAAACTGAATACAGTAAAAAATAAGATATACTTTAAATAAGTCATGGGGATGAAAAGTACAGCATCAGGAACATGGCTAATAATATTGTAATACCTTTACAATGGTAAGCATTTTGTCACGTAGAATTATTGAATTACTAGGTTGTATGCCTGAAACTAACATTATATGTCAAGTATACTTCAATTAAGAATTTAAAAAATTTTAATGGGCAGTGAAGAATTTACAGATAAAATATCAATACTTATGGGAAAGAGGCTTCTAATAAAAAATTTAAAAAGAGCTAACAGCTATCCTAATTTCACTTTTCAAATGGAGATCTACAAAATTAAACAAAAGCCTTCCTAAATTTGCATTTTAATAAGAGAAAATTTACTTTCAATGTTCGCATTTACAAAAAGCAGGCATTGCCTTGGCTTTTTTTTTTATTTTTTCCACTTTTTAATTCTTTATTCACAATTCATCTCAATAGGGTATTAGTATCACTAAATCAAAGGTTTTTAGCTTTAAAAAGGGAGTAAGTTATAAAGCATATAGCATGCTGTTATAAATTTGTGGTAACAATCTAGAGTCCTACTTTAAAGCAAATATTTGATGTAAATGTTTTATTAATAAAAGACTAAGGTATAGAGTTATAACATTCTAGTAATACATCAATGCTATTTTTTTTCCAAAGTAAGCATCCACTTGGCTCTTTAATAAAAAGAAAAAGAAAAAAAAAGATAAGATATACTTTGACTTGCAATTCTGCCCTTATCAAGCCCATATTATGCTAATGCCTCGTGTCAGTCCAGTGGGATGTCAGTCAAGCTAATATCCTCCCAGCAAAGGCAGTTGGACATAGACTACTTAGGCTAATTGGTTTTAAATTTAAAAAAAGGAAAATTACAACTTACGCTTCAGACATAATTTTTAGGCTCTAATGTATCTTGTGATATATGTGCTATTATTGAATGTTATAAAACCAATCCAAAAACTATGTCACTTATACAAGATACAAGGTTTCTGCTGTAACATTGTATTTTGCATGTCTTGTATTTCAATATCTTCACAAATCTTGCTTACAGCCACTAATTTTATTTAACCAGGTATTGATAAATAGAAACATATATTAAAAAAAGAATACTTAGGATTTCACTTACTAGCACCAGCAGGACTTAGATAGTGGTGACCTAATAATGCCCATCTCTTCTGCACCTACAGACTTGTTCTGGGGACTAGCTCTTTGTCAAGTGCTTTGCACATCAATTTTAGTATATGTGCTGCCGAAATGAGCACAGGTGCTTTGCACATCATACTGTAAGTTACTCCTATCTAAATTGTCCATGATTTTTATTTTTTAAAAATTTTAAAAAGATTTTATTTATGTATTTGACAAAGAGAGAGAGAGAGAGATCACAAGTGGGCAGAGAGGCAGGCAGAGAGAGAGAAGGAAGCAGGCTCCCCACCAAGCAGAGAGCCAGATGAAGGGCTCAATCCCAGGACCCTGAGATCATGACCTGAGCCAAAGGCAGAGGCTTAACCCACTGAGCCACCCAGTGCCCCATAAATTGTCCATGATTTTTACACACTCTGAAGCACATTAAATGCCACCACTAATTAAGCCCTTCTTTCTCAAGGCAAAGGGTTTTAAAGCTCAAAGACCATTTGAACTTGCAAAATTAAAGGCAAATCCCAAAGAGGTCACAGTTTTAGCAAAAAAATAGAAAAAGTCCTGTTTAACTTGGCTGCCATTTTTCTCATGGAACTTTTTTTTTTTTTTTTTTTTTTTTTTAGTTCTGAGCAGTCTGATTCCAAGACAAGAATTGGCTTTTTTTTTCTCCCTCTATAAGAATTTTGTTTTGTTTTGTTTTGTTTGAAGATTTTATTTATTTATTTGACAGAGACACAGCAAGAGAAGGAACACAGCAGGGGGAGTGGGAGAGGGAGAAGCAGGCTTCCTGCTGAGCAGGGAGCCCCAGGCGGGGCTGAATCCCAAGACCCTGGATCATGACCTGAGCCAAAGGCAGATGCTTAATGACTGAGCCACCCAGGCGCCCCCACTGTAAGAGTTTTTGTTGAAACCTACACATAATATCAAACAATCAGGTGATCAATCAGTTCATCTTTTATGAGGTGTCTTATGAACTCTTCAGAAATCATTAAGCCAGTTTTGGGGAGGGCCTGACCGGAAGAGGTCTGCTCTATGTAGTATCACCTGAAGTCACTAAACCACATGGGACATACTGTTTCCAAACTACATGGGACATACTGTTTGTATCACACTTTATCACACTTGAAAATCTGCTTTTAGAGCAGACCAACATTTTTTAAAAAATTTAAATTCAATTAGCCAACATCATTAGTTCCAGCTGCAGAGTTCAAAAATTCATCACTTGTGTATAACACCCACTGCTCATCACATCACATGCCCTCCTTAATGCCCACCTCCCCTCCAGCAATCCTGTTTGTTTCCTATAGTTAAGAGTCTCTCATGGATTATCACCCTCTCTGATTCTCCCTATTCGGTTTTCCCTCCCTTACCCTATCATACACTACTCTATCTCTTATATTCCACATATGAGTGAAGCCATGTGATAATTGTCATTCTGTGGTTGACTTATTTCGCTCAGCAGAATCCCCTCCAGTTCCATCCATGTCAATGTCAATGGTAGGTATGCATCCTTTCTGACGGCTGAGGAATATTCCCTTGTATATATACACCACATCTTTATCCATTCCTCTATCAGTGGACATCTGGGCTCTTTCCATAGTTTGGCTATTGTTGACATTGCTGCTATAAACATCAGGGTGTATGCAGCCCTTCGGATCATTACATTTGTATTTTTGGACTAAACATATAGTAATGTAATTTCTGGGTCACGTGGTACTTCTATTTTTAATTTCTTGAGGAATCTCCACACTGTTTTCCACAGTGGCTACACCAGCTTGCATCCCCACCAACAGTGTAGGAGGATTCCTTTTTCTCCACATCCTCACCAACATTTGTTGTTCCCTGACTCGTTAATGTTAGCCATTCTGACTGGTGTGAGGGGGTATCTCATTATGGTTTTGATTTGTATTTTCCTGATGCCGAGTGATGGTGATCATTTTTTTGTGTGTCTGTTGGCCATTTGTATGTCATCTTTGGAGAAATGTCTGTTTGTGTCTGAGGGCAGGCCAACATTTTAAAATCTTTCTATGGCCAGCATCAAAGATAGCCATCTTGTAGGCACATGACTTATGGGGCAGGCTCCTTCTATTTCTTTTGTAATATTTAGACAAGACATAAGCATTCTTTTACTTAATGTTTTCTGCAGTTTTATTAAAATCTTCATAGAAATTTTTAAAAACTCATGATTTGAAGCCCTATTTTTAAAATCAAAATACCTAGGAGGTAGGAGGAACACGTTTTGCTTTTGTGATTCAACATGTCCATCTAGCATTATGTTGATATTAGAAATTAGATGAGGATTTTGAGTTTTTAAATTTCCATTTGTCTGGCCAGTTGTCTCAACATTGTTCATTGACTAGTGAGTATTTTACCAACCCTGGTGGCTTTGTACTGTGATTTATGCTTCCTGTTACCCTTTTCCTCGAACAAAGAGTTAGCTTTTTAAGTCTTTCTGGTATTAAAGACACAAAAATCTGGAACTACACAATGCTAAATCAGAATTTTATAGTATTTCCCAGAAGGTCATGAAGCACGTAGGTCTTGGCCATGTTTCCTTGCTTTTGGTACTTAGCTACTTCAGGTTTACTAGCTCTTACTACCATGGATTTGTAGAAGAAATACCCAAGGCAGGACCATTGTAGCAGAGTCTGCCATGTACTAAAGGCTCCATATTTAGTAGTTCTGTTCACTTATTTGGATTTAGAGGAAAGATTGGTGTTTAGAGAAGTTGAAAGTGATTGTGAGTGAGAAATGCTAGTTTATCTCTGGCTTTCAACTGTTACCTCTGTATTCTGTGATTATGAGCACACCTAAGTCAGCTCTGGCCTGTTCACAAATGACAACCAAAAACCTGAGACTAAAACATCAAATGAAAAAAAGAAAAAACCCATGAAATTTATTTCCAAAGCAACTAGTTTATTGTCAGCAAGAAGAGATCGCTGTTGACGTGTTGGTTCAAGTGATGTAATTGTCACTCCCCGCAAAGGAATCACCTCTCATTAGATTTAGCCTCGTTTCTCGAATAAGACATCATCATAAATATGATATAGGATTCATTTCAAAAGATCAGACCTATTAAATCTGTACTGGAGACTGCTAGAAGATGTAATTTTTAAGTACATTAAACACTCTTAAACACATGACCCTCCTTCCCCCAGATACCTCTGAGAAAATGTAATTAAAACATAGTCTGTTTTGTGGTATTTTTTTTTTGAAGGGAAAACTCATCAGATCTTTACAACATTAGAATATTGCATATTACAAGTGTTTGACTTTATTCCAGTGGATTCGACAATAAGTGCATAGTACTTATCTCTGCTTATAATGGAGAAACTGAAATGTGTGGAGACATGCTTCAAATGATGAAGAAAATGTAAATGCATCCAGTTTAAGGGGAAATAGACTACCTGCTAATTGCTTCAAGAATTGAGTGATTTGGAAGACCTCAGGAGAGGGTTCATTTCTGATTTGCATACACTTGGCTCGTGCTACCTGGCTTACTGCAAATGTCTCGATGCTGGGTGTGTGTGGAGTGTTCCTCATCAACACAAGAGACTGAGAACGATCCAGGGACTCTGGGGACCAGAGAGCTTGCTCCCACTCAAGGAGCTGCCCCTCAGTGATACCCAGCCCTTCGGAGAGCAGACTTCATGTTTGATAAATGATCTGGCTTCCTTATAGGCCGTTGATCCTATTATTCTTATTTTTTATTTGCCAAAAACTAATTGGCTTCATTTTCACGGTGATTCCGGAGAGCGTACTAGTTAACGTGGCACATTATACTCTTGTAGAGAGCCTCTCTTAGTTTAATAAAAGGGTAGAAAAGAAAAATATTACTTTTATTCCTTCCAGAGTTTTTAAGACCTGGTGGTGTAAAGAATCGAGGATCCTTAGAACCACAGCAATCAAATGCAAAGATGGCTTGTAGCTTGCCTTTTACGCAGGTGGAGAGCTCCAGCCCCCTAGAGGGAGGTGGATGGGGAGGGGGTGGTTAGAAAGCAAAGGGTAGAGGGAAATAGTACAAAGAGGAGGAGGGAAATGGTAAGCAGGCATCTGTAGAACGGGGGGCAGAGGATAGCTGCAGAGAAGGGAATAAAATAAAGATGGAGAAGAAATTAATAGGGAATAAATGCGGGCGGAAATAGGCAGAAATAGGACAAAACAGAAGGAAAGGAAGACAAGTTAACAAAAGGGGAGTGGATTAAAGGACAAAAAGAAAGAACTAAAAAAGAGATATGTAATACATACTTTAATATGGATTGTGCATTATAGTAAACCACACACACACACAAAAAAACCCCCTCCATTTTAGCCTCATTTTAAGTACATAGACTACAATAAAAATCTGACCTTGCATTCTCATGCATGATTTTCTGACTTCATAAACCTGTGTCTTCCGTACTGAGAAGATTAGCCAAACTTGAGAATTAAAGTCTTCTTTCCATAGCAGAAGAAAAATATTTTTAAACAATACCTCAAAGTAGCGGCTTTTAGATATATATGAGGATAATCAAAATGTTGGGATTTTTCATTTGTCTTGAGTACACAACCATGATTTGAAGCAGCATAAAGGGTTGAAAAGCACGTCAAGGATAAAATGCACTTTAAAAATTAAAAGATTCATAAGGTTAACTTTCAGAGAAATCTGTTCAATATGAATGTAAAAATGAATAAAATATAAGGTCATAGGCAAATCACCCTGTTTTCATGAACCTTGATCAGATAATAGAAGTTACATTTGTTACTGAAACGTGAATGGAGATGGAATTCAAGATAAGGTATTAATCATAATTAGAATAACTATGACAGGTCTGTGGTGACAAATACTTAACAAGTAGTAAGAATGCTTATTCATAACAAACCTCTTAATTCATTAAATTCTTCATTAAAAGGGCAACCTTTTAATAAGTTCAACATAAAGTTGGTATAACATGCTATTTGCATTTTCTCCCTTTTTATTTCCATTTTAGGGGTGTATTGTTAACAAATTGAGATAAATCATTTAAAACATATAATTACTTGGAGATAGTCGCATAGTAATTCCCTAAGCAATTGCGCGGTTATAAGTTGTCAGTGTGCATATTAATTTATCATACCCACCCGCCTCATCTTCATTGATTTGCTACTAGCTGTTAGAAAAACAGATTAAGAAGCACATGCTGTCCTTCTCTGAAAGTTTCATTGAGGCACAAGGAGGACTAACACTGCTTTCCAATTAGAATCCTGCTGTTTGCCGGGACTTGACAATGACTAATTACAGTTCTAAATGACTTAATATGTTTGAATGCATGATTATTTATAAATACATTTTAAGATCTGCATAAAATAATCGTGGCTGTTTTAAATATGAAAGGCTACTTTTTGTGCAATGGGCAAAGACCTGTTGAACACCTGAGGTCAAAGGAGAAAAGATGTTTTGATGTTGACGTTAGAGCTCCCCTTGCGGGCACCACCTGGCAAGAAAGAGCCCATTGTTCTGGTGAAGGAAGTTGTCCGAGGATAAATGCAGTTCTGCTGAGTATAAAACTTACCACGTAGGATTGAAGGAGGGATTCATAGTTCTTAAAATATATACTTACCTTCTTAGCATGGTTGCCAGAATGAAAAGGTTAAGAACATGAACAGTACAGCACGCTGACCACTACTCGGGACAGAGTAAGCATTCAATACATTTTCGTTTTTCTTGTTAGTAGTGGAATGACAGAACACGAAATGCATGGCAGTTAGCTGTATGGCAGATTTGGCTGGAGAAGAATTTGTAGATATATAAGTGATTTTGAAACAAGTGATTCTGGTCATCAGTTGCTTGTTGTTAAGCTTCTATGAGTCAGGCACCACGCTAGGCGTGCAAAATCAGATGGAGGCCACGCACAACCACCGAACTGGTTTCCACTGCACTGTAGGTCAGATGGACCATGAAAACAGAGTAAAGTGGATTTCTGAGTGGTTTGTCAATAAACCACCTTTTGACTTTAAAATATTTGCAATCTGGGGCACCTGGGTGGCTCGCTCCGTGGGTTAAATCCTCTGCCTTCAGCTCAGGTCATGATCTCGGGGTCCTGGAATCGAGCCCCGCATCGGGCTCTCTGCTCGGCAGGGAGCCTGCTTCCCCCTCTCTCTGCCTGTCTCTCTGCCTACTTGTGATCTCTGTCTGTCAAATAAATAAATAAAATCTTTAAAATATTTGCAATCTGTATGAGTAGAGAAACTATTGTGTTAAACTACACAGTCATACACCAAGGGTTAATAAATGTTAACTTTTCCTCTATTTTTCATACACCTCACTGGAAGATGCCCCTACAAAGGCCCCCATTGATTTCCCACATCCTGGCACCCAGGCCTTCATGTAATCTCCTCCCCTTGAGTGCAGGTAGGACATATGACCTGCTTCTAACAGAGTAGGGCAAGCGTGATGGGCTAGACCTCCAGTGATTATGTTATGTTACATAAGACACGAGGGAAGGAGTCTTAGCATCAAGGGAATGAGTTTTAGCAGACTAGCGGACTAGCAGACTCAAGGGAATGATTCTCCTTCTTGGCTTGATGAGGTAAGCTGCCATATTGAGGAACTTGAGTTAGCTTTTAGGATCTGAAAGTGACCTCCAGCCAACAGCTATCAAAATCTTCAGTCCTCAGTCATGCATCCACATGGAAATAAATTCTGGTAACATCAGAATGAGGTTGCAGGAAAATCTTCCCCAGTTGAACTCCAAATGAGAATACAGCCCATCTGACACCTTGAATGCTGTCTTGTGAGACCCTGAACAGAGTCTCTGTTCTAGAGAAATCTATAGAAACTGTGACATAAGGAGTATGTGTTGTCTTAAGCCACTAAGTCTATGGTAATTGATTACATAACAACAGAAAACTAATAGAACTAATAATATTATAAATGCCTCAAAAAATACTATGGCTCTTAACTTGACTACATGCTGAAAAATTTTTCTGCAAGAATTATTTGATAGGGGCACCTGGGTAGCTCAGTGGTTTAAAGCCTCTGCCTTCGGCTCAGGTCATGATCCCAGGGTCCTGGGATCGAGCCCCGTATCGGGCTCTCTGCTCAGCAGGGAGCCTGCTTCCCACCCCCCCCTCTCTGCCTGCCTCTCTGTCTGTCAAATAAATTAATAAAATCTTTAAAAAAAAAAGAATTATTTGATATACACATCTTGCCTTTAAAAGGGGAAAGATGTAAAAAATCTCAGAGAAATTGATCAGTATTATGATAAAATGTCCAACACCTTCCCAATCATTCAAGTGTCTAATGAGGCTTGCTGACTTAGATGTTTATGTTATCTCATATAGAGTTAAGACCTATTTCATTATATTCTAAGTTATTAAAAATTATTTTCTCTGATTTTTCTTTCAAACTCAATACCTCAAACTCAAATACCTCAATAGGTACTTTCTAATCTAGAAACTTCATATTCTGGAATTCTTATCAACAGTTTTGTCTTTTAGGATTAAGAATTCTGATTATTTTAGTATTTGCTTTGATGACTCATTTTTCTAATTTTTATTTTTTATTTTATTTATTTTAGAGTATGAATAAGGGGAGATGCAAAGGTAGACAGAGAGAGAGAATCTCAAGCAAACTCCCCAGTGAGCAAGGAGCCCTGATGTGGGGCTTGATCTCACAACCCTGAGACCATGATCTGAACTGAAATCAAGAGGCAGACACTTAACCGACTGAACTACCCAGGCACCCCATTATTATGGCTCACTTTTAAAAATCATCTTTCCCATTCTTCTCTGGAGTTTCCTATACTTGGTATCTTCTCTTTTCTCTTCTAGATTCACTCTTCATTCTTTTCCATTCTCCTACTCTGGCCCCAAGAGTTTACTTAAATAGACCATAGATAACAATGGGTAGACTTTTCCAGTGATAATCATTTCAATGTCTTTAGCTCATTCTTCTAATATCTCAGTCTTTAGGTATCATCTACCGACAGTCCATAAGTTTTGTTTCTTATACACACTACTACTCCTCCAAATATACTTTTATTCCTTTACCTAAACAAATTAAATATCACCCTGTTTTTATTAGGTAAATATTCTGTGTTTGCATGATAACTGCGTAAATATTATTCACAGTGGAGTACATCAAATACTGTAATACCTTTCCTGTCTTGCATGCCTTTTCCCCCTAAACTTATGATTACATCATTTTCTGTCTGTATTTCGTTCCTTTCTTTGGGTCAATTACTAGTTCATTCCCAAACCTTTTGATATGCCCAAATATATCAGATATATAGTTTATCTTTTTTTTTTTTCCTGAGTTATGTCCCTCCTGGAGCTCAATCTTCTCCTGCTGCACAATTGTCATCCTGAGAATCTCCTTCCACTGTCATCCTGAGATCCTTTTACCCTTCTAGGTCTTATAGCCTCCTTTTTTTTTTTTTTTTTTTTCCTTAAAATCCTATACTCTTTCTTTCTTGGTTTGCTTTCTTCTTCTACTGGAATATATCATCTGAGAGCTTCCTGAGAAAGGGTGCAGGAGAATAAATTTGGGAAACTTCCAATATCTTTAAATCCCCTTCACCCCCACTCACTTGATGCATAGTTTTTCTGGGTATTGAAATCCAAACTGGAAGCCATTTTTCCTCAGGATTTTGAAGACGTTCCTCCATTGTCTTCTAGTTTCCAATGTTTCAGTGTTAAATTCAATGACACCCTAATAATTGATCCTTTCTGAGTTGTTTTTTGTTTGGTTACATTCAATAACTTTCAGAATTTTCTTTTTCCAATGTACTGGAATTTCACAATTATGTGCTTTGAGGTGGAATAAGTGGGTCTTTTTTCATTTGCATGCTAAATCTTCAAAAGATTTTTCAGTCTGGACTTACATTCTTTAGGTCTAGGAATTTAAAAACGTATTTATTTGATGATTTCATCCCATTTCTTTTCTCTGTTCTTTTAAGAAGTGCTTAAAAGTTACATAAATATTGGGCTACATAGACTGATGCTTTTTTTTTTTCTTTTCTCTCTTTGTTTTACCATCTAGAATGTTTCCTTAGATTTACCTTCAAACACTTCTTTGAATTTTTAATCTTTTCTATGCTTTTAATTTTTAATACTCTTACTGACAGAATGTTTCCTTTTATAGCCTCCTGTTCTTGTTTCATGAGAGGAATATCTTCTATTTCTCTGAAGAAAATAATTATGGAGTTCTTCGAATACTCTTTCTGCCAGCGAATTTCTTTTATGCCATCTGATTTCTTTTTATTCTGTTCTCTGGCTTTCATTTTGGGGCTTTCCTCAAATGTCTGATGATCTCTTACTGTCCAAACTGAGTCTTTAAAATGATAATTATAATTTCTATATGAGTGTGTGGAGCTTGGGGTTTCACGGACCTACGATCAGGATTTGCGTAGATGTGAGGACTCGCAAGTATCAGTATGTATAAGTTTTTCCCCCTTGGTCAAGTTTGGTTCCTCAGACAAAAATTCTCCAGCATTCTGTTTGGGGGAATATATCTGTATGCCAGTATTCACAAATCTAGCATGGGAAAAGGATTAAGGAGCTTGTTGTTCCATATGTCAAATTTTCTTGATCCCTCTCTTTTCAGTTTAACACCTCATTCCAGCCCGCAGTTGGCCTTGATGCTCCTAAGTCTAGAGCTTCTCTGATTCAAGCTCTTTGTTGTGAAACATACTGCCTTCTACCAGTATGGTAGAGGAATAGTTAGTTGTCTGACTACTTGGGATCAGAGTAAAAAATGTGATAAGTGAAAGGAAGGGTGTCTAAATCATCCCTACCGAGTAGAAAATGATTTTTACCATAAATGTGAGCCTCATATGTAATTTAAAGTGTTCTGATCACATTTTTTTAAGTTTTAAAATAAAGTAAATTAATTTTATCAGTATTATTTATTTAACCTAGTTTACAAATATATTGTCATTTCAATATGTAATCAATATTAAAACCTTAGTGAGATATTCGATCTTCTCTTTGTCTTGTATTTTACATTTGCAGGATTCCCGTCTCAATTTAGACTAGTCAGATTTCAAGTGCTCAAGACCACATAAGGCTAGGGAGTATGGTAACGAACATTCCTGTTCTAAGGGGTATGAGGTAAAACTATAAAATGCTTGGCAGAAAACAGGATAAAATCTGTGCAACATGGGGATATATAAAGATTTCTTTATGAAAAGAGCAAAAAACAGAAGAGAAAAAAATATGTAAATAGACCTCATCAGAACTAAAACCTCTGCTCTTCCAAAGACACAGTTAAAGGAAATGAAAAGACAAGACACCCACTAGGAGAGAATATTCACAACACATATTTAACAAAGGGTTTGTTTCCAGAATATACAAAGAACTCTCACAACTCAATAAGAAGGCAAACAATCCAATTAGAGGTTCCTATTGCGTGACCCCTTCAGGGTGCCCTGCTGGGCTTTCCCTGCTTTTGGGAAGTTTCCACCCCTGACTTTAGATTCCCCCTGCTGCTAAATCAATTAGCACTTGTTATCTATCCTCTCTTCAATTTCAGAAAAAGTTGTTATCTCTTCTATCTTTTCCCTCCTGTTCTCTTTGCTCTTATGAGTTTATGCATTCTTTACTATCATTTTCTTGAGGTACGAAGAAGGAGGAAGATAAGATAAATATACATGTTTAATTTACCATATTTAACTGGAAGTCTTATCTTAGATGTACCATTAACAAAATATTATAATGCTCTTGTCTAGCTATCTGTTTCCCCAAGAGATTATGAACTCCCCAAGAGCGGTGATGTTATTTTGTTCTTCCATCTCCAGTACTCAGCACTGAGTGGTTATGTGACAAATGTTTGTCGATTGACTGAATGAATGTCCATTTTACACGCACATATTTATTGTCCTTTCTCTCTCTAAAATATAAGTTCCATGCGAGCAGGATTCTGTAGATTTTCCTCACTGTAGAATCCCTGTTGTCTAAAACAGTGCCTGTTCATAGTAGGTGCCAAACAATTACTGAAGGATGAATAGATGAATGAGTTTATACAATTTTTAAGCTTCAAAACATATTTAATGTTTTTCTATTTTACCATTTTATTTATGTATTTGCTTGTTTTTAAGAGATTTATTTATTTGACAGAGAGAGAGAGAGAGCACAAGCAGGCAGAGCAGCAAGGAGAGGGAGAGGCAGGCTCCCACTGAGCAGGGAACCCGATGTGGGGCTTGATCCCAGGACTCTGCAACCATGACCTGAGCTGAAGGCAACCACTCAATTGACTGAGCCACTCAGGAGCCCCTTACCATTTACTTAATTAGCAGGAATATACACAGTATGCTTAATTATATCTCTTCATACAATTTGCTGCTGAATATCTATGATTAGATTTATGTGCATTGCTAGTTTGACTATTCAGAAATTATTGTGTTACTCATGACGGTGGCAAGTGATCAATCCAATCAATTCATTAACGCGGTTCAAATAATTAGACATCAACTGGCCAGGAATTCAGAATTCCATCATTATAGAAGTCCAAAAAAAAAAAAAAGAGGAAAAAAGAAAGGACGAAAGGATTCATGTAGATGTGGTCTTTGTTTTATTATGGTACTATTTGCTAGGCATTGAAAGCCATGTACTTACTTAAGCCATTCACATGTTGTTTCAACACCTACCACACTATAAAGGAAAACATGTTATCTCAACTCTAATAAGTTTAATTCACTTAATTGTTATTAAGAATCCCACTCCCTCTGGGGTGCCTGGGTGGCTCAGTTGTTGAAGCATCTGACTTCAGATCAGGTCATGATCCCAGGGTCCTGGGAATGAACCCTCTGTTGGGCTCCTTGGTCAGTGGGGAGTCTGCTTCTCCTTCTTTTCCTTCTGCCTCTCCTACCCCAAACCCTGCTCATGTTCTCTCTCTCACTCTCAAATAAATAAATAAAATATTTTTAAAAAAGAATTCCACACCCTCCAACAGTCTTCTGCAAGACACCACCACAATTTTCCTCTTTCAGTATTTCTTAGGAGGATGCAGAAAACACTTACCTACTCCAAGTTTACATTTCATCTCATTCACTTCAATCTCTTTTGCAAACCAAAACATTTCCACTTCATTTATTTGCATGTACAAATGTCCCACCCCTAAGATTTTAGATGATTTAAACATTGTTATTTAATACTAACTTAAAAATTCCCACTTTCTCTTAATATGACTGAAATAATGGATACAAATGTAAATAAATATTTACGGTAATATCTTTCAAACAACAATGATCTTCAGAATTTTGCTATCTTAAATTAATATACAGACATTATATGTTCCTTTATGGAATGATTCCTTCAATTAAAGTTCACACTGAACTTGACTGTGAGATTGTATAAAATAAAATTTGATGAATTACATTCAAAGAATTTGCATTAAGAGCTGTCTGTAGGAATACTCGTTTTAAAACCAAGATGATATATAATTCCACAATACTATATATCCCACAATTTTGTCTTTGTTAGAAAAATGGCCCAAATGTGGTGGGGCATAGATTGCACCTCTGAAGGGCTGCATTATCAAACCTAGTTAGGATATAAAATGTATTGGCAATTTCTAGTAAATAAGAAAACCTTCTATCTAAGAGAAAAGAACTGGAAAGCAACATGGCTCCTTAGGCTTTCCTTTGGCCTAGGGAGCCACGTCCCATTTCCTGTTCTTTTCTCTTTACAAGATTAGTTAAGTCTGTTTTCCTCTTTCAAAGAGGAAGTTTGGGGTATTAAAACTTTGCTATGTACCTTCAAGGAGCTACAGTAGAAATGCAAGTTTGGCTTTGGTTGAAGGGGAAGAGTTTATAAATGTCACAGGTATTTCCAATAAATTTGAGGTCACCAGAAAGGATGTTAGGATAATAAATCTAGCCTCTAAGTATAAACTCCCTTTACCCAGCGGGGGGCCTCCTGGGATCATTTGTCTGCTGTTCATTATCTTGTCTGCATTATTCAACAGCTCTGTTCTTGCTCAATGGGCTTCGGAGAGCTTTTAACAGCTGCAACAACCTCCAATTTTTACTTAAGTTCTCTTTCTCTTTGTAATAGAGGAAAAAAAAAAAAAACCCACCTCGAAGAACTGGAAAAGAAAGAAAACCTGTCTTCGATGCCCAAGCTCTATCTACATAATTCAACCATGTTCAACCATGTTATTTATTTCCTTAATTTTATCAGTGTTCTGATGTAATGTTGGGCTTGCTAAAAGAGAAAGCTTGCATTTAAATACTAAGAATATGAGGGTTTAAAAAAATCCCAAACCATCTAAATAATATAACAAAATGGCAAAAAAAAATTTCAATTTTTTTCTTTCTACTAAAGTGTATTATGCTAAGAGAAATAAGTCTGTCAGAGCAAGACAAAAACCATATGAGCTCATTCATACGTGGAACTCGAGAAACAAAATCATTTAATTTCTTAGAGATGCTAGGGTTAGCTCTATTTTACAAGAAAAATTCCTCTTCTGTACATGACACACCAAGGAAGTCTTTTTAAGCCACCAAAAAAAAAAAAAAAAAAAAAACCTACTATAGGATTAAAAGAGAGAATAAGCTTTGGAGGAAGGTGGGAAGCCAGTTTATAAACTCACTAGGTAAAAACCTCTGTGTTGGATTTGTTTCAATTAGGACATATTTAGCTGCTCTCAGGTAAGCTGGTTTTCAAAAAGGAAGATTGACATGATTTATGGTCACAATCTGCTTTAATAGGACTCTATTGGATCTAACTAAAAAAATCTAACTAACTAAAGATGTTGTAGTAACATACAGTATGTTAGTGTGTTTATCACCCAGATGATGGATAACGTGAAAGAGTTTTTGCAATGACCAGAAGCAGGAATCCTACCGGACACTAAAAATACCTTGGGACAAGAACTGCTAGAAATTGCTAGAAGGAATGGACTGACAAAGAAGCTAATGGAGGCACGGTAGGGACTTAAAACCAAAAGCTGACTCTTACCCCTGAGTTATGTGCGATTTCAGAAAACACCTGAGTACTTTCTAATCAGTACAATGAAG
The DNA here is from genome assembly GCF_030435805.1 of Mustela lutreola. NCBI lineage: Eukaryota > Metazoa > Chordata > Mammalia > Carnivora > Mustelidae > Mustela > Mustela lutreola. The sequence goes on along the minus strand of NC_081301.1, from coordinate 82,949,471 downwards.
ACCCGGTATGATCAGTATGTACTGGCCCCAACATCTACAGATAAAGAATATAAAAAGCCTAAGGTGACTGGAAAGCTTCTCAACAAAAAAGCATTTAAAAATATATCTAGGGGCTCCTGGGTGGCTCAGTGGGTTAAAGGCTCTGCCTTCGGCTCAGTCATGATCTCAGGGTCCTGGGATCGAGCCCCGCATCGGGCTCCCTGCTCAGCGGGGAGCCTGCTTCCTCCTCTCTCTCTCTGCCCGTCTCTCTGCCTACTTGTGATCTCTGTCTGTCAAATAAATAAAATCATTAAACATAAATAAATAAGTGTAGTTCATGTCATTCATAAAGAATTATTTAGTTATCTATTGATAACGTGGTTTGCAATGGAAACTACAGGATCCTTCATTTTTCCATAAAGGCCATGATTTGGGCTAAAATGTGTTCAGGATGGGATGGGCGGAAGGAATGCTGACAGACAAAATAAAGACATTTAAACTTGTTCCTGTAGCCCTGAGATTTCTCTGATGTGCAGCGAGAGAATAAGGTCTGCAGAGGTGACCGTCCATGCCCAGAATGGAATGTCTTGATCCATGTATAATAACAGGGGGCTGCAATTTCCTAGCATTAGATCATCATATTAAAAACCGAGGGAGCTTTTCAGCACCACCATTTGATCAGATTAAGATCCTTAGTGTTGTACAAAACACAGCTCGTTAGCCACCCGAAGTCGGAAAGCATCTCTAAAGTGGCATAGAAATGCTAAGTAGTGTCGGACACCTGGACAAAGCCCGACATCCCGGAGAAAACCGGAGAGCTCCCCAATTATCAAGATGTTTGTTACTGAGGAAAATCTCAATAGTAAGCTGACTCTGTGATTGAGAAGTATGTAAATGGATGTCTGAAACTTTTAGGCAAACCCTCCATGGAGTTTTATCTGGGCCTCCCAAAGCTCGTTCCATACTATGAAAGCAAATATGACTTTTGTCATTCGCTTTCTAAGATAGGAGACCAGTTCCACAACAGAACTATAGAAGCTGTACAAAACTTTTTCAAAATTATTTTCTGAATTGTTAAACATCCCAAATCTGAAGCTGCTTTCTTCAACTATTAGAAATTGGTGTGCAGAACAGCATTGGCTTTTGAATATCAGATCTATTTTTTCATTTGTTTTATATGTTATTCCTGTTCTTCGACAGTCAGTCTTGTGATCAGGGAATGAGTTTATCATTACCTTCCTCAGTCTGCAGTCAGGGTCTAACAACGTTTTGTTGTTGTTGTTGTTGTTGTTATTTTAAGATTTTATTTATTTGTTTGACAGAAGCAAGCAGAGAGAGAGGAGGAAGCAGGCTCCCTGCTAAGCAGAGAGCCCAATGCGGGGCTTGATCCCAGGACCCTGAGATCATGACCTGAGCTGAAGGCAGAGGCTTTAACCCACTGAGCCACCCAGGCGTCCCCCAACAGGCGGGTTTAAACTGGGACACCATCAAGGCAGCTCCAGACTTACAAATTGGGCACCCAGAAGGACTTTGGGGAAATAACTTGAATGTTTTGTTTTTGTTTTTTTAATCTCATCAATGTGAGATTTAAGTCTTGGGTTTCAGCTCTCAGGGAAAAGATAAATAATTCACCAATATATTTTCCTGGCTGATTCTGATACCGTTTGCCAACGATGAGAATTTATATAACAACAAGAAAAAAGGACAGACTCTCCCAAATGTGGTGTTTATACCCCAAATATCTTTTAAAAACCTTCCAATGTGAGAAAATCTCTGATGTAATTAGGGAGATAGGAGGGTAGTAGAAATTCACCATTTAAGTACGAACAAACCGTATGATGTGAAACTGAGTTTTCACTTTTGCGGGTTTACAAACTCCTCTTTATCATTTGCACTCTTTAAGAAGGTGCCCTGGCTTCAGGGGAACTGGAAACATCTTTGTTCTGTTTATTCCTTAGGATCAGCGGTTTCTGCTTTGCACTGACATCCGGTTCAGTCCAAGGAAATGAAAGGGATTTTTTTGGAGGGTGTGTAGGGCGGGGAGGGGGATGTCCTTGAGACAGTTCATGCTTGCCTTCATTTTGCCCAGATAGTTTTGTGTGTGTGGGGAGCAAATTGTTGATAACAGCAGACATCACCATGTGCCCAACAGAGTCATGAACAGAGGCATCTCTTCCGTATTTCAGCTGGGATCAGCAAACTATAGCCTGTGGGCCAAACCCAACATGCCACCTCTCCTACAGTATGTAAGCTAAGAAGGATTTTTTTTTTCAGTTTTAGATAATTTAAAAGAATAAAAAGGAAAATAATATGCATGACACATACAGTGATATAAAATTCTAATTTTAGCATCTATAAATAAAGTTTTATTAGGACACAGCCATGCTCACTCATTTACACTGTCCATGTCTGCTTTTGAAGTCAATACTTCAGACACCATTTGGCCCTCAAAGCCTAAAATATTTACTCTCTAGCTCTTACGGAAAGTGAGGCTAGACTTTATACTAAAGGTTATAGGAATTTTATATGATTAAACAACTATAGCTCCAAGACATTCCAGAAGTTGATTTCCCTCACCATCGTTTAATCATTTGTGTATTTTCATTTCATTTAAAGAAATTTCTTCCTCTCAAAGAAGTATGTTGCCATGTCAAAAGTTTTTAAACGGTGTGATTGCTAGAAGAGCGCAAAGCTTAGCACTTTTCTTTTCCTTATTTCTTGTCTTTGAAAAAAATTCCCTGCATCTCTCTAAATTTTATAAAATCGACCTCTATAATAGTCAGGAAATTCCATAACCCTTAGAAATGAATAAAAAATAGTAGCTTCTTCTCAGGCAGTGCCAAGAGTCCTAGAATATATATACTTTCCCAAACAAGGCTGACAAACTTGGCCACTGAAGCAGCTGTAAAAATGGAAATGCAATCACAGAAGGAGTTATCAGCCTTATGAATTGAGGCATCTTGACACTACTTGACATTCATTCTCAATTACCAAGTTCAGGCTTCTTGCCTTCATTGAGCAGCACTACAGAGCACCTCATATAAATGAGTGGATTCTGGGTAGCCATGATGGTGTAAGGAGCATGCTTCACTTCTCCAAAGGACTTGGGTCAGCTAACAAAGCTCTGAGCATTAAATTATTTTTGACAGCAGCCGCAGGCTATTAGAATGTAACCCACCTCTCTGTTTCAGATGTTTATCTTGAAAGAAACCACTCACATCTTTATCACAATCATAAAGTCTGTTGTGATGATAAAAAAGAAGAAGAAGACAACGACGATGGAGACATTTAACCTGAACCTATAATGTGGAGCAGAGCTCTGGATATATTGCCTTCTTTCATGCTTTCTTCACGTCTACATTGTAAGGTAAGACTTACAGAGAGTACCAAATGGAGATAAGTTGATATGGAATCAATAGGACAGAAGTCCAGGATGTATCAGATAACTTGTCTCCCCAAGAATATGGATGGAAATGACTACGGAAAGTCATGTTTATCCAGACATGCATTTTTTTTTTTTTTTTGCAAAGTAGTCACAGTAAGCTCATGAGTTATAAAATAAAGTATTATCTATGACTTCTTTGGAATTTGAGATTTCATAAAATCGTACAATATTAGAACCCTAGGGAATTTTTGTATTTTACATAGTCAACTTTTGATTGAATGTCTAATATACATCAGACAATGTGCTAAATGAATACATGCATGGCTTCCAGTTGTGTTCAGTGCTCTTAAGGGAAGGAACAAAGTACTTTGAGAGTCTAGTGGGAATGGTCTACATCAGGTTGGGGGATGAGTGTCAAGGAAGTTTTCTCTGAGGAAAGGGCATTTCAACTAGCATGGGAAAGAAGAGATGATGCCAGGCAGGAAAAATGTTCCATGACTAACAACCAGTTCCCATTGGGAAGGAGTGTGGTCCTATTTGGGTCAATAAGGTTTAGAGATATATTCCATCAAGTATGACCCCATCAACATGAATTATATTACATTTCCCAGGAAGTTATACTGACTGAAATTGAGATTTTAATTTTTAAGAAACAAATGTGTTATGAGCTCAATTATTTAATTGGTAATTGTGCACTAGGTTGATTAAATCATGTGATCAGTAGAAAAACTAAGGTTCTGGAAAATTCCTGACATGAAGTAAACAAAATGTTCATTATCTGAATTTTCTCAGCTTTTTGTTATTATCCCATTCATAGCAGGAGATTATAAGGTTATGGGATAAAAATTTGCTTCCTATCTGTGCACATTACCATGACCAAGATCCTTTGGTTCTAGAAACCATGTGCCCAGGAAGGTGCTCCAGTAGACCCAAGGGTTCCAGGGCAATGTTGCAACATTGTTTCCTATAAAACCACATATGACAGGAGACTCATTTCACTTTTATGTAGAGCTCTGACAAATAAATCACTAAGGAAAAGGCCAGCAATTCAATGTGGAGAAGTGAATAAAGGATTTAAACAGGCAATTTACAAGAGATATAGTCTCAAACATGAAAAGATGTTCAGCCCCCACTCTCAATGAAAGAAAGCCAAATTAAATGATATCAAGATACCATTTTCAATGGCTCAACAAAGGTGAAAACCCTTGATAATGTTGAATTATGGCAAGGGTCTGGGGAACTTTCACCTTTTTGTTGATGAGAGTACAAACTGGTACTCTCTGTCTGTGAAGAAATTTACAGTACATATCTGAACGAAAATTGACATATCTCTTTACTAAGTGGTCTCCATCCTCAAAGTTTCTTGTACTGCTATCTTTCCATTTTGTAAAAGAAAGCATAATTTTGAAGATACTGTGGAAGATACTGGGGGGTGCCTGGGTGGCTCAGTGGGTTAAAGCCTCTGCCTTTGGCTCAGGTCATGATCCCAGGGTCCTGGGATCGAACCCCGCATCGGACTCTCTGCTCAGCAGGGAGCCTGCTTCCTCCTCTCTCTCTGTCTGCTTCTCTACCTACTTGTGATCTCTGTCTGTCACATAAATAAATAAAATATTTTAAAAAAAGAAATAAAAATTGGAAGCAGCGAAATCACTCAACAGTTGGGTCTTGGATAAACAAAATACACTATCTAGGTGATGAATTACTGTGAAGCCATTAAAAGAATAAGGTAGATGTAGCTCTGTTTGACATGAAAAGGCCAGCAATGTATTGTAAATGCAAAAGGCAGAATCTGTATTTTTCAAAAGGTAATTGTGTGTGTGTGTGTGTGTGTGTGTTATGAATTGAGTTTTGGCTCTATTTGGAGATAGGACTTTTAAAAGGGTAATTAAGTTGAAATGAGGCCATTAGGGTGGGCCCAATCCAACCTCACGATGTCTTATAAGAAAAGGAGATTAGGACCCCCAGAGAGACACAAGGGAGGTACAGGCAAAGAGGAAAGACCATGTGAAGACACAGCCAGCTGGTGCTCATCTGTGAGCCAAGGAGAGAGGCCACAGGAGAGACCAAGTCTGCTGACACCTTGATCTTGGACTTCTAGCTTCCAGAACTATGAAAAAAGAAAGTTCTGTTGTGTAAACCACCCAGTTTATGGTATTTTGTTACAGCGGCCCCAGTAGATGAATACAATGTGTACATGCATATATGCAAATGGAACATTTCTGGACATATGTCCAAGAAATATAAATAATATTTACCTTTGGAGTTCTGAGGTGGGAAGGGAACTAACTTTTTATGCTTTAACTTTTACCTGTGTACTATGATGTATTTGAGGATTTCAGGGCTGATCAAGGAAGAGCCAGGGCCATGAGATGTTATCATTGCACATAAAGCTTAATTTGGTAGCACTGAATGGGCTTGCATGAGAGAAGAACTCTCTGGAACATTCTGGAAGGGATCTTCCAGAAATGTAGCTCCACTATCCAGAAGGGGAAGAAGACCAGATAATTCTCAGGGTACAGGGGAATTAGAGAGGGAACTGCTATGTCAAGGCAATGTCACCTAGCCACAAGGTAGCGGGTGGGGGGGGTCCTCTGGGTCAGAGAGCTCCAAAGGACAGCAGTGTTCTGGGTCTTTTTTTTTTTTTTTAAAGATTTTATTTATTCATCTGAGAGACAGAAAGCAAGCAGGAGCAGGGTGAGGGGCAGAGGCAGAGGGAGAAGCAGACTCCCTACTGAGCAGGGAGCCTGATAGAAGGACTTAATCCCAGGACCCTAAGATCATGACCTGAGCCAAAGGCAGATGCTTGACCAACTGAACCACCCAGGCACCCCAAGGTCTGGGGTCTTTTACAGATATAGACTTTGTGTTATGGGATGGCTGGCAGATGCTTGGTGCAATTTTGTGGAGGGTGCAAAGCAACAGGATCTAACTGGCTAAAAAATTGCTTACTTGGACTATATCTAAAGCAATTAGATATGTAAAAAACTAAGATTGACATCAGTGGGCTTTGAGCTCATAGTTCTAGCCTGTTGCAAAGAAGTAAACAATATAGGGACGTCTGGGTGGCTCAGTCGGTTAAGTGTCAGACTTTGGCTCAGGTCATGATCCCAGAGTCATGGGATCGAGTCATGAATAGGGTTCCCTGCTCAGTGGGGAGTCTGTTTCTCCTTCTCCCTCTTCCCTTCTTCCCTGCTCCTGCTCTCTCTCTCTCTCAAATAAATAAATAGCATCTTTTAAAAAAAAGAAGTAAACAATATAGGAGCCAAAATACAGGCACCATCTTTAACCCATTTATGCACCATCGTCATCCATCAAGTAATTAGCAGGACAAAAGAGATATATCCATGTAGATCTTACTCCCTCTGAAGAATAAGCTATCAGGCATTTTCCCCTGTCCTTCATTGGGAGACCTCAGACCAAAGATCTCTGCCATTTATTCATTAAACATGCCATCTCCCCCCTTATTCTGAATGCTTCTATGCCACGTTTTTTTTTTTACCTAAAGCTGACAAGCTTGTGTGTTCTGAACAGTAGGATGTTTACCTCTCCTGAAAATTCATTTCACATTTTCTTAAAATGAATTGATACACATTCATTGGTAATATCTCAGAACCAATATGTCTAGAGAAGAAAGCGCTATCCGAGATATTTAGGTTATTCCTACAAACAGAATGGCTGCTTTCCCAAGTAGCAGAATTACCCCAACTAAGGCTTGGTGAGGAATATAGGATAGTGGAATCTTGCGTGGTATGATTTGACTCAATGACCTCTAACGTGAATTTTTTTTTAAAAATTCATTCTATAATCTAGAACCAGATGTGATGCAGGTGGGTATCATAAGAGTCCAAAATGAGAAAGATCAACCAGGGCTGATATAATAAAGAGAGGGAATTTTCATAAATTGTTAGGGCTTGAGCTAAGTCTTCCATGATGGACAGCATTTGTATAAAAAGCAGGAAAATTTGTAAGCAAGGCAAATAAAGAATCATAATGCCAAGTTTCCATTGCTCACAGGGAGAGTCCGTTAAGGTCATTGGCCACAAGAGCTTCTGCCAAAGGCAACAAGGTCCAAGACAGGCGGAGACATGGCCAAGACTGGGTTCTAATTCATAGACAGGGGCCATAGCCAAAGAATAGGGGAGTGAGGGATCACTTGGAAGGAAATCAGAGTTGTGCCCAGAGGAGCAGACAAACATTTCTGGTCTGAGAGCTGAGTCAAAACCCTAAGTAAAACAAACCCCGTAGTCAGAAGGCAAAATGATTAAAATAAGAGTTTGGGAAATGGAATGCAAATCAGTTTATGATAAAACATTCAAATGGAGGCATGAAAATCTGAGAGTAACCCCATTTTTATACAGTGTTCTGGGATGGGTCCCAGGGGTGAGGGGTGAGAAGGTCTCAATGGGAGAAAACACAGCAATTCACAATCAGGTGAAGTCTTGCAACAATTGTTTCATGGGAGAGAACCTGGTATCCAGAGAGGGTGGCTTGCCCAACATCTTCTACTTTGTAGCTGATGAGCACGGAGAGCAAAAATGAGAACAATGGAACAATTGATTTTTTTAGTTTATTTTGTTTTTTTCTTTGTTTGTTTTGAACATACAGGAAATTGGTTGAACTGCAATTAAGAATGTGTCTAGGAAAATAATGGGAAGTAAAGTGGTCCCTCCTTTGAGAACCACCAAAGATGGCAGAGAACAGAGATAGGTTGTTATAAGCAAAGATCAATTACTTCAAACTGAGAGGATGAGAACATTCATAAGAATAGAGAGGAAGATGCAAAAAGAATGGTGTGCGTGTGTGTGTGAGTGTGTGTGTGTGTGCATGTGTGTGTGTGTGTACATAATTATTTCTAATGGAGGCAGTGCTAACAGCCTCTCTACCAGGGATAAAGCCCCGAGAAGGAAGGTGGGGAGAGTAGGAAATCACCCAGCTTTGTCCATTCAGGCATTTCAATCATTTCCTTGAAAAGAGGAATCATTTATGATTATATGTATGATTATAATTTGGTTATTATGGCATATGCCATTGTGTATAAAATGAGTCAGTACTTTTTAAAGAACACAAGCAAATATGAACTGTACATGTATTTTTTTAAAGATTTTATTTATTTACTTGATAGAGATCACAAGTAGGCAGAAAGGCAGGCAGAGAGAGAAAGGAAGGGAAGCAGGCTCCCTGCTGAGCAGAGAGCCTGATGCAGGGCTTGATCCTAGGACCCTGAGATTATGACCTGAGCCGAAGGCAGAGGCTTTAACCCACTGAGCCACCCAGGTGCCCCCGAACTGTACATGTATTTGTAGTAAGGTGGTGATATGAGAATCTTTGTGATCTCCTATTGCTTCAATGCCAGAAAGATGAAATAATTCTTAGGAGAACAGCCCCTTGAGGGTGTAGAACATGTATTTGCCCTAACTAGTAAATGAGGCCTGGAATTGATATAAATCCTTTTTTTAAGTTTTTAAAAAATTTTATTTAAGTAATCTCTGCACCCAACATGGGGTTTGAACTCATAACCCCAAGATCAAGAGTCACATGCTCCTCTGACTGAGCCGGCCAGGCGCCCCTGACATAATTCTTAAGCTGTGGGCTTTTAGGTACAATATTTGGTTTTGGTGATGAAATTCTTAGGGCAAGGTTTTAGTTAAGCATTAAGAATCAATTAACACTGTGGGGGCCCTCAGTCTCTATAGGGTATTCAGAATTGTTTTTACTACAACCACTATTCTGTCCTCAGTACTAGTACTATAATTTTATCACTCCAGCCAGAGATGACTCTCAAAATGTACTTACTAAATGTTGATACTGACGGGTGGTCCGTACAGTACAGTAAGAACTGCACGAGTTTCTCAGCATTTCTCCAAGTAAGCTTTCTATAATGAAGCTCAGATTTTTTATTACAGACAAAGCTAAATAAGAGTACAATGTTTATGATGACTTTGCCTGAGCTTCTGACCATTTACTTAAATAACAGCAATTGCTGGTAATTTTTAAGCACGTGCAAAGTAAAACATGAGCATAAAAGTTTTAAAGGTTGTAGTAATATAAAGCTTTATTGGTATCCAAAACCTCAGAGAATCCAATAATTGACCTGCCAACAAAACATCATAGGTGAGGTCAAATGACCTAGGAGACCAATTGAAAACTCCACTCTAACATAGCGCAGCAAAGAAAATCAAGGGAAGAAAAGCGAAGTAGCAAAATACCTGCACTTTTTGTAAATAGTGTAATTTACAAATTTGTCCAGCAAATTACAGCCGGCCCCGGAAAAGTTGAACATAGGAACGTGTCTTTGCTCTGAGCCTTGCGACCTTACATGAGACCTACTTCTCACTTCACCAAACACAAAGACGGCTGTTATAACGAAATGAAGACAACTTCCTATACATTTAGCGGTTTCAATCATCATTTATAACTCATGGGGGCAGATTTTTTATTAAGTCGGTGTGTAGCACCTGAAATCTGCAGCATTTAGTCAGAGTTCAGTTCCTGCACTCGCTAAGGGATATAAGTGAGAAAAAAAAAAGTTGTGATTGTGTCTGCAATAAAGAAATAAAATATGTTAATGTCATTAATGACTGTGAAGATACCACGGATTCTGCTCTGCTCTAAAATTTACAGTGGGTTTCCTGAATTATTATCTCACTCTGTGAATATTTTTATAGATGGAGAATGTAAGGCTCGGAGGGACTATTTGGCAAAGCTGGAACTATAACCTACGCCTTCTTTTTGAGACCAAATGTGTTATTCATCAAACTATGTTGATGTCCAAAAAAGCAGGGTTCCCTCCAGCCCAATCCAAAAAGCACACTTTTACTTCTATCCAACATGGGGTTCAGCCCCTATGCTCAAGTGTGGTAGTGTCTCCTCTGCTTTTTGATGTCTGTTCTGACTGATTGACTTTTTAATATTTTAAATATTACCCTCCTTCCGTCCAAACCTATTCAGGGAGGGGCGTCTGGGCGATGCAGTGAGTTAAGCATCTGGCTCCATCTCAGTTCAGGCTTGTGCGTTCAAGCCCCTCATTGGGCTCCATGCAGGGTGTAGAGCCTACTCTAAAAACAAACAAACAAATAAGTAAATAAATAAATAAATAGGGTGCCTGGGTGGCTCAGTTGACTAAGCATCTTCCTTCAGCTCAGGTCATGATCTCAGGGTCCTGGGATCAAGTCCCACGCCAGGGAGTCTGCTTCTCCCTCTGCCTCCTCCCTCCCCGCTCGTGCTCTCTCTCTCAAATAAATGAATAAAATCTTTACAAACTATATAAATAAGTAAATTTTTAAAAAGAGTCCAGGGAGTAAATACATTCTGGAGATTAGTTTCATAATATAAACATTAGCCAAGTGATTGTTGCCGATTTTTATTTAATGAAAGATAGGTGTAACTGTTGAATTATTGAATAAACATTGGACATTAGCCACTGTTTAGACTTATGACACAGGAATTTTTAATTGCAAAGGCCATGAAATAGCGAGATGAACAAAACTTAATCCCCCAAATAAAAAGGAGCTTATTTTTATTGGATTCTATATGTAATACTACAATCATATTTTAATATTGTACTTTATTCGCTTTACATGGTTATAAATATTTCCTTGTCTCTACATAATTTTTCTAATTATATTTCAATGGCTGTATACTATGTTCATGTCTCTAGTTTTTTTTTTTTTAAGATTTTATTTATTTATTTGACAAATAGAGGTCACAAGTAGGCAGAGAGGCAGGCAGAGAGAGAAGGGAAAGCATGCTCCCTTGCTGAGCAGAGAGCCCCATGCCAGGCTCGATCCCAGGACCCTGGGATCATGACCTGAGCCGAAGGCAGAGGCTTTAACCCACTGAGCCACCCGGGTGCCCCATGTCTTTGATTTTAACTATGGCATTATCACTTTAAGTTTAAATGTAATGGTAATAATGTTTTTGGCAAACCTCATTTATTTGAACTTACATGATATAAGCCACTAAAAATGTTTTCTCAGTTAGTTATTATTGTGATGACTTAGGCTCTTGAAATCATTATACTCCTAAGGTGTGAAATAACTTTTTTTTTAAAGATTTTTTTATTCACTTGAGGACAGAGAGAGAAAGAGAGAGAGCAGGAGTGGGAGTGTAGGGACAGAGGGAGAGGGAGAAGCAGACTCCCTGCTGAGCAGGGAGCCCCACACTGGGTGCCATTCCCAGACCTCAAGATCATGACCTGAGCCGAAGGTCATGACCTAACTGACTGAGCCACCCAGTCGTCCCAGGTGTGAACTAACTTAATTCAACTTGGAAAATGTGAAAACATGCCTTAAAGGTACAAATTATTTACAAAGTAAATACCAAATCATTTTGATTTAACATAAAATTTGAATCAATATGCTATGTGCTTGTTTGGGATTTTTTAAAATTTAAATTTAGATTAGTTAACATGTAGTACATTACTACGTTCAGGGTAGAATTTAGTGATTCATCTGTTGCATACCCAGTGTCATCACATCAAGTGCCCTCCTAAATGCCCATCACCCAGTTACCCCATTCCCCTACCCACATCCCCTTTATCAACCTTCAGTTTGTTCCCTATAGTTAAAAGTCTCTTACAGTTTGTCTCTCTCTGTTTTTTTCTCATTTTACTTTTCCTTCCATTCCTTATGTTTACCTGTTTTGTTTCTTAAATTCCACTAATAGTGAAGTCATATGGTATTTGTCTATCTCTGACTTATTTTGCTTAGGATTATACCCTCTAGTTCCATCCACATCATTACAAATGAAAAGATTTCATTTTTTTGATGATTGAGTAATATTCCATTGCATATAAATATCACATCATCTTGGGGCGCCTGGGTGGCTCAGTGGGTTAAGCCGCTGCCTTCGGCTCAGGTCATGATCTCAGGGTCCTGGGATCGAGTCCCGCATCGGGCTCTCTGCTCAGCAGGGAGCCTGCTTCCTCCTCTCTCTCTGCTTGCCTCTCTGCCTACTTGTGATCTCTCTCTGTCAAATAAATAAATAACTAAATAATCTTTAAAAAAATATATCACATCATCTTTATCCATTTATCCATTTATCCATCAATGGACATCTGGAATCATCCCACACTTTGGCAATTGTGGTCATTGCTGCCGTAAACATTGGGGTGCAGGTGCCCCTTCAAATCACTATTTAAAAAAATTTTTTTTTAATTTATTTTCAGTGTACCAGAACTCCTTATTTGTGCACCACACCCAGTGCTCTGTGCAATACGTGCCCTCTATAATACCCACCACCAGGCTCACCTAACTTCCCGCCCCCCACCCCTTCAAAACCCTCAGATTGTTTTTCAGAGTCCATAGTCTCTCATCGTTCATCTTCCCCTCCAATTTCCCCTAACTCCCTTCTCCTCTCTATCTCCCCATGTCCTCTGTGTTATTCCTCATGCTCCACAAGTAAGTGAAACCATATGATAATTGACTCTCTCTGCTTGACTTATTTCACTCAGCATAATCTCTTCCAGTCCCGTCCATGTTGATACAAAAGTTGGGTATTCATCCTTTCTGATGGAGGCATAATGCTCCATAGTGTATATGGACCACATCTTCCTTATCTATTCGTTTGTTGAAGGGCATCTTGGTTCTTTCCCAAATCACTATTTTTGTATCCTTTAGGTAAATACCTAGTAGTGCAGTTACTGGGTCGTAGGGTAGTTCTACCTTTTGAGGAGACTCCATACTATTTTCCAGAGTGACTGCACTAGTTTGCATTCCCACCAATTTCCTCACATCCTTGTCAATATCTGTTGTTCCCTGAGTTGTTAATTTTAGCCATTCTGACTTGTGTGAAGTGGTATCTCATTGTGTTTTGATTTGATGCTGAGTGATGTTGAGCATTTTTTCATGTCTGTTGGCAATTTGGATGTCTTCTTTGGAAAAATGTCTGATCAGGTCTTCTGCCCATTTCTTGCCTAGATGTCTTGTGTTTGTATGCGGAATCTGATAAGTTCTTTATAGATTTTGCATACTAGCTCTTTATTTGGTAAGACATTTGTAAATATCTTCTCCCTTTTTGTAGGTTACCTTTTAGTTTGTGGACCGTTTCTTTGCTGTGTGAAAGCTTTTTAGCTTGATGAAGTCCCAATAGTTCATTTTTAATTTTCTTTCTCCTGCTTTTGGAGACCTGTCTAACAAGAAGTTGCCTTGGCCAAGGTCGAGGAAGTTGTTGCCTGTGTTCTCCTCTAGGGCTCTGATGGATTCCTGTCTCACATTTAGGTCCTTTATCCATTTTGAGTTTATTTCTATGTATGGTATGAGAAAGTTGTCCAGTTTCAGTCTTCTGCATGTGGCTGCTGTTTGGGAATAGTTCTATACATTATTTTTGTAGGAGATAAAGGCAAAATACCAACTTTGGCAAATTAGAGTGTACTGAATTTGGAATAAAAGGAATGGAACCCTATTTGTGACCATAATGTTATAATATGCTGTAATAGCAATATATCTGAAAATACCATTTAGATATTCATGCAATTCTAGTTGTTTAATACTTTGCCACCCCTGCTTAAAACCTTACAACAGTGTGCTTTCATTTGAGGTCAAATCCCATTCAAGCACAGTTGACTGAAGCAAATTTTCATCTCACCAGAGCATAATGTGTTCTGCCAAGCCTGTTCATGCCAACGCGGATCATTTAGGGTATAATTGGCTGTGACTAGTACTCACACAAGCTCTGACATTTTCTATCAGCCATTAGTAGAATCTGGAAAGCCACAGAAACAATTAGATGCTACAGAAGACAACTGGATTTGGGAAGGAAGAAAATATAAATCAAGCCAACTCTTTCCCACTTCAAACAGGGAGTGATGAAGCTACCATACCGGAGACCCTCCCCTCTTCCAAAAATGTGAGACGTCGAGGAAAAAGCAGACACCCACTTGACTAACATAAGATGAAATCATTTAGAGTCTTCTGTTTAGTGAATGCAAATGAAATAAAGAGAATATTAATTAAAGGGACTAGGGGAGCCTAGCTGGCTGAGTCAGGAGAGCACACAATGCTTGATCTCAGGGTCATGATTTGGAGTTCCACATTGGGCATAGAGCCTACTTTAAAAAATAAACAAACAATCAAATAAAGGGACCTAGAAACCACTAAAAATTGGGGCACTTAGGTGGCTGGTTAAACATCTGACTCTTGGTCTCAACTCAGGTCTTGATCTTAGGGTCGTGTGTTCAAGCCCTGCACTTAAAAAGGAAATCACCAGACATTAAAGGAAAATGGAAAATGACATTGACATAAAACATCATGCAATTGGCAAATCAAGGAGAGAAAGAAAATCGCAAGATGAATGGAAGAGAAAGGAATGAAAGGAATAAGGCAGAAGAGGGAAAACAATTCTTAAAAAGTCAACCAGGAGCATGTAGGCAAATACAAAACTAAATAAAAAACTGCAACACAAGTACATTATTTTTATGTGCTTCCTTTCCCTAACAATTAATTAAATGTGAAACAATATGAAAATGATGCATCATCTTGCCTCGCCTGTTAGCAAAAATTTAAAAGAATTTTAATACTCGGTTTGGGCAAATAGGTGGGAAAACAGTCTCTTATACACTATTGATTTATTGTTTTATTTACTTATAAATAAATAAACTGTGTGAAGCTAATGGGGAAAACCTTATTAAAATATTCATACTCGTTGACTCAACAATTTCCTTTACTGGGGAGACATAGAGGTATGAAAAGATATATGTACAAGGATATTCCCTGCAGAATTGTTGATGACCGTGAAAAGTTGGGGCGGGGGGGGGGGGGACTGAATGAATAGGGCATTAGTTAAATACATTACTGTACATCCCTATAGGGAAATACTATATATAAATCTAAAGGCATTAAGAAAATCTTCTATTAGTAGCACACTCAATATACATTAGGCGAAGATGACTACAGTATTAACAGCTTTATCATAGTGGCTACTCTATTGCTAGTAATAACCATAATAAAAAGTTAATATTTACTGAAGGCTTATTTTGCATGTTGTACTAAGTCTTTTATAAGCATTATCCCTTAATTCTCGTAAGAACTTTATGATGCAGGTATGTATCTTTATCTGCATTTGACAGGGAGAAGACCTGAGACTCAGAGAAATTATATAATTTGTCCAAGGATGCCAGTAAGGGTCAAAGCTAGGTCCTAAATTGAGAGAAGCTTGGCTCCCAAGAACAGGCTCTTACTCTAGACTCCCAAAGTATAGTTTGATCCGGTTGTTGTTAATTGTTGTTTTTAAGGAAAAAATACTCTGGAAAATACATACAGAAAAAAATACAGAGTATTCCCTAAACTGTTCATATCCTTTATCTGCGGCAGAGGAAATTTGGAAGTTACATTACATTCTTTTTTATTTCTGCGATGTTTGTACTTTTATAATAAAATATATTGTTTTATAATAAGAAAATCAGTAAGATTAATAAATTGCTTGCTTTCTGAAATTTAAATGCAAAACAGTACTCTAAAATTATTGGAAATGTCTTTAATCAATGTTCTCAGAACTTCCTAATCCAGGATTCCCCAATGCCAGTCCATGAACTGAGCACATCACAATCACCTAAGGGGTATCTTATTGCATATACTTATTTCTTGGCCCCAAATGCCCCATCTTATGCAGTTCAGTACCCCCGGGACAGGGCTGTGGAATTTGCATTTTTTAAAAGCTCCCCAGGTGATTCTGATACCCAGCCAGGTTTGGGAATCACTGTCTACGAGAACGTGATTTATGTGGATCAAAAGAGAAAAGAGAGAAAATGTACCAGATGGTATGTTAACTCTTTCTTTAATTTCATCTTAGAGATGGCTGCACAGAGAAAGGGTTTCTAAATCATTGGGACGCGGAATTCAGCAGGTACTTATTCCCGAAAATAGACCAACAGCTTTGTCCGTCTGAAATGTGACAATAATTCACATGTGTCATGGAACAGAGGAAGGGAAGACGTTCGGAAGGGTTTGCAACTGAGTGATTAAACAGTGTGGCGTCAGTGCGCAGCAGGCGTCTAGACCCACAGAGCATCATACAGAGCGCAGAGACACACCCACGCAAATTCAGGGCCTTGGCTTATTGTAGGGATGGCCATAGATCAACAGGAAAGGATGCATGGGTAACCAGCTATCTCCATGGGGGAAAATTAATATGAACAATTAGCAGAATGCCCGGAGCTTACTGGGTATGCAGATTTCTTTTTAAAACGTGATAGCTTTTTTCAATCCTCCAAATTCTTCTACTTTCCTAACTGCTTACTAACGGTTGACTTCATCAGCCTCCACATCCCCCAACAGCTTCCATTCAATGCTAGTGTTTCCCTGAGTTCTTTCCTTGGTCATCTGCCATTTTCTTCTTTCTCTGTGCCCTCCTGGGCCAGCTCATCCATTCTCATGACTTGGACAACTGAGGACAAAAAGAAATTCCAAATCTATTCTATTTATTCTTTCCAGGGGAAGCTTCTATCTCAAATTCCAGAGCCATGTTTCTTTCTTTTTTTTTTAAAGATTTTATTTATTTATTTAACAGAGAGGAAGAGCACAAGTAGCAGAGAGGCAGGCAGAGAGGAAGGAAGCAGGCTGAGCAGAGAGCTTGATGTGGGGCTCGATCCCAGGACCCTGGGATCATGACCTGAGCCAAAGGCAGAGGCTTTAACCCACTGAGCCACCCAGGCGCCCCAAGTCCACGTCCTCTTCCATGTTGTCTTTTGTTGACCCATGCTCAAGACTCTCAGTGCTTAAGTGTATTAAGATACACTTAAGATACACTACCCAGAGCCACGTTTCTAATGCTTAAGGGATGTGCAAGGCACCTTACACTTAACCCTTACACTTATCATCTGCTGCTGAGTCTTCTACTGTAATCACAATCTCAGTTGGCAAAATTACCACCCAACCGGTCTCCGGAGGTAGAAATTTGTGAGTCATACTTTGCTCTGCTTTCTTTCTGTCAAGTGACCATCAAGTCCTGTAATTTATCCTTCAAAATTATCTTTTGACATCTCTCTATCCCATGACCCCTGCCACAGTCCCCGTCCTTGGCAGGCTCAGTGCTAAATTGCATGTCTTCTGGGTAGTGTTTCCTCCTTCCTGCTCTCCAGTGTATTCATCCTATGCCCATGAAGCATGGTTTGCCTTAAAATAAAGTGGGGGAAAAAACGCGCCTGCTACTCCCCTTCCAAAAGGTCTGGTAGCTTGCAGAGGTCTTCATAACGAAGTCCAGATTCCTTGCTTGGCAAACAGCAATAATAAGAGCAATTTATCGTGTGTGGACGGATGCCTGGGTGGCTCAGTCTGTTAAGCATCTGCCTTTTGGCTCAGGTCATGATACCAGGGTCCTGGGGTCGAGCCCTTTGTCGGGCTCCCTGCTTCTCCCTCTCCTCCCTGCTTCTGCTCTATCTCTGCCTCTCTCTCCAATAAATAAGTAAAATCTGTTGAAAATATATCATATATTGAGTACCCATTTTATATATGAGCTAAATGAGGCCCCTAGAGGTTAAGTATCTCCCCCAAGGTGACAGAACCCATAACTGGGCTCTGGCAGAGCTGGGGTTTCAGCCTTGGCTGACTCCAGCCCTGCAGCCCACACACAATTCCAGTCTCTTCTTTGACCGAATCCCTCTGTTTTAGACCCCTCTCCTCGAATAAGCTGTGAAATCCCCAAGGACGGGGAAAAAAGGTCTCATTTATCTCTGCATCCCCACTGTCTAACGCTAGGTCTGGCACAGAATAGACCCTTAATATATGCTTAATAAAAAATAAAAATTAAAAAATGACAGGGCGCCTGGGTGGCTCAGTGGGTTAAAGCCTGAGCCTTCAGCTCACGTCATGATCCCAGGGTCCTGGGATTGATCCCCGCATCAGGCTCTCTGTTTAGTGGGGAGCCTGCTTCCCTTCCTCTCTCTGTCCTGCCTCTCTGCCTACTTGTGGTCTCTGTCTGTCAAATAAATAAATAAAATCTTTTAAAAATAAAAATGAAAGGACAGAGAAAGAAAGGATGGAATTGGAGAAAGTAGTGAGGATGTTTGAAGAACATGATACTGTTTTAAATGTCTGAAGAAGAGTCACGTCGAAATAGCGTTATTCCCCCCCATAGTAGGGATGCTCTAACCTGTACCCCACGAGTGAGCTCAGGGAGTGCATATTTCTGGGATAACGGTCCATGACATTCATAAATCTCACAAAGCCTTCTGTGACCCCAAATAAAAACATTCACAGCTGTTTCTCCAGGAGACTCAATGAGCAGATGTTACTAGGAAATCAGTTTCAGGTCTCTGCAAAGAGGAAACTTATAACAAGGAGAGCTGTTTGAAAATAAAACTTTACAGCAGAATGTCAAAAGCTCTGGATCAGCGGAAGCAATCGAAGGCTAGACAAACATGTCCAAAGATACAGAGAAGGGAATCCCTAGAATTCGGGGGAGGCTGGAAGATACCCTAGGAAAATATCCACACTCGACCTCTGTGATTCTGTGGTTTATCTTTTCTTTTTTAACTTTCCTAAGATGTTGATTCCTCGTAGGACCATCACGGCATCTTTCTCAGTCTAGTCACTTTGCAGATGCTCACCATGAACAATTACCTTTAGGTTTCTTTGCCTTCCTTAATAAACCTGAACAGCTCACATGTAAATTCTGTCAATATCTACAGGCACTAGGTCGTTCCTACTTTTCAAGTCAGAACTCTTTCTTAATCATTACGAAGCCTGGTCGCTCATTTATTATATATCTTGCTTCATAGGTTATTAACATTCTAGTTTATAGTATATAAAACTTTGAAGACTGAAGTGCAAAAGCAATTGTTCTGCAGACTTAATCCCCTCTAATGCTTGAGTTATTTTATTGAGTATGGTTGTCTTTTCTTCTCAAAGACATTTATCTATTCCATAATCATTGTTGACATAACAAAAACTGGAAAACATTTACCTTACTATTCTTCAACAGATGATACAAAAAAAGGTTAATTTAATGACATGTAGGAGATTTTCTCAGTATCTTTTCCTTACATTTATTTCATTATTTGTATCTCCGGGTGATTGACAGGATATGGTGACGATGGGTGTGGGTAAATGTGGCGGTTATTCATAAAATAATAATAGCAAATGTTTACCATTTTGTTTATGCCCTGAAGTCATTGTATACTACTTAGAAATATTTTTAAAAAAATTATAGTCTTTTATGAGGAGCAGCCCTTCGAGTCAAGATTAAATAAGTAATCCTTTTTAGTGGTATATACTGAAGTTCCATATTGGGGCACCTGGGTGGCTCAGTTGTAAAACGTCTGCCTTCAGCTCAGGGCATGATCCCAGGGTCTTGGGATGGAGCTCCACGTTAAGCTCCCTGCTTGCGGGAAGCCTCCTTCTCCCTCCCCCACTCCCTTTGCTTGTGTTCGCTCTCTTGCTGTGTGTGTGTCTCTCTCTCTCTCTCTCTCTCTCTCGCAAGTAAATAAATAAAATCTTAAAATAATAATGAAGTTCCCTATCGTTGTGTTATCAAGATCTTTGCTCCACTATTTCAAGTCGTTGAACTTTTGTGATGACCCTTTCAAAAGGATAAACCAGTTGTAAAATGGATTACATTCCTGCTTCTCTGAGTGAGAATTAACTAGTGAGGCAAATGTAAATGACTTTCATTGTTTTTGTTGACATAAAGAAAATGCAAGGAAAGAACATTAACTCTGAGGTTAACTAGTGCCCAAGTCTGGACGATATTTGCTGCCATCTGCTGGTCAAAGGAGAAAGCTGCAAGGAGTGGATAACCGTGTAAAGGGAATTTGAGCCAGACTGTGCTGCGGCATTGATATAGGGTAGGAAGGGGTTAATTATCCAGAATTGTGCTTGTGAAAATACTGTACACCCCAGCTTCAGAGCCAGCCCCTTCTCACTGGCAGAGAGGTGATAAGGGCCAGGTGGCTGACAGGCTGCCTGCCCACAGGGTGTGACTATTTGTTGTGGTCCCTGAATCTGGTCATCTGCACCTTCATTTCGAGCTCCTCCTCCCTCAACTTCAGTTGCAAAGCAATGAAGTCCATTTCTTATTGCATGATGCAACAGTTTCCAAAATGCTGCCCCCAGGGAAAACTGGCTTTTCCTCCTTTTTAAAAAACATATTTTTCAAAAGATTTATTTATTTGCAAGAGAGAAAGCACAGTGGGGAGTGGGGAATGGAGGGAGAGGCAGAGGGAGAGAGAGAATCCCAAGCTGATTCTCCACTGAGCACAGAGACCAATGCAGGGCTTGATCTCATGACCTTCAGATCAAGACCTGAGCTGAAATCAAGAGTCAGACGCCCAACCTCCTGTGCCACCCAGGCGCCCCCCAACTGGTTTTTCTTGATCAGAGATTGCAAACAAGGTTAAAGGCAGGTTAAAAATTTTAGATAGAATTTTATAAAAATGTGGGTTTTGATTTTAAAATAAAGTTCCCATAAAAATCTGGATTGCCAGCTTCTTTTGGAATATTTGAACATCAGACCACATGGACTCCATTCCCATACGGCTGGGGCAGGCTCTGGCTGTGTGTGTGTTAGAGGAGGTCTAACATGAGGATGAGCAGAGCTCATCACAGTTCCTTGACTTCCTTTTATCTCCCCATAGAAGCCCAGAGGTCAGAGGTCACTTATTCTTGCCATTTATGTATGTATGTATGTGTGTGTGTATATATATATACATATATATTTTTAAAATTTTTTTCCCCAAGTGGATAGTTTTAACCTGTGTGGGGCTGAGCCTACTGGTTGCCCACTCTTGCATCAATTAGTAATTGATACCTATATTATGAGGCATGGCATGGATGCAACTAAAAATTATATTTCCCCTACTCTCTTATAGGTAGTAGTTACCAAGGAGCCATGCATCCAAGTCTATAAGCTGGGCTTCTGGGAATATTTTTTATATTTTTGAAAAGATTTTATTTATTTATTTTAGAGAGAGAAAGAGAGAGAGAACATGAATGAGGGAGGGGCAGAGGAAGAGGGAGAGAGAATCCCAAGCAGGCTCCATGCTTAGCACAGAGCCCAACGTGGGGCTCATCGCACGACCCAGAGGTCACAGACTGAGGTAGAACGAGGAGTTGAACACTTAACCAACTGAGCCATTCCGTTGGCACCCCTGGGAACGTATTTTAAAGATGTCTGACTTAACTACAAGGAAATTACTTTTTTGCTCTTCCATCCGCCCTTTCTCTGCCTGTAGACAAGATGGCAGGAACCTCCACAGCTAGCTGGGATCCTGAGCGAACAAGAGGCCGGAGGTGAGGGGATGAACTTGGTGAGGAAGAGAGAACACATCGTATCTTTAACAAAACTGGGACAAGGAGAGAGGGCCTGAGAAGGCTGTGTGTCTCAGGCAATAGAGGCGGCAACTCTGTGAGTTAGGTCTTCTAACACGTAGTAGCTCTGGTTTGTGATCGTCTGGGTTTACTCTACAATTGAGAGAAGGGGCGTGAAATTCAACTCAATAAACTTCTGCTTAGTGCATGCTTTTTGCTCCTTTTGGACAGGTGCAGTCTTGGGTCAGTTGTCCTGGAAAACAGAATTCAAGGTGGAGAAGCATTCCCTGTAATGGGAGGGAAGGGAAAGGGTGAGGCAGAGAAGCTGGGCTGCCAGGCGGTTCCAACAGAGTGCTCAGCTAATTCTGGAGAAAGTTCTGGAGCTGACCGAGCCTTGCCTATGTTGCACTGTGACATGGCAAGGGGGCTGAGTCTTTCATCACCGCATCAGCCAGTCACTGATGTGAGCTGCCCTGCAGTGCTCGGAGGGGGCTCAGTTGTGAACCACCTGCACTGATCAGAAGTTGAGTGAATGAATGAGCCTCCGTCCTAAGAGGAAGCAGAAAGGGCCCTTCCAGCATCTTCCTAGTCATTTACATATTAGGACATAATTCATGAGTTTTAAGTATTACATAGTACTCATAATTATTTTCATTTCTCAGTGAGTTTGGACTAATGATATTTTTGGCTTTTCATTGTGTGTTCTCGGATCAAAGATAGGGCGGGGTCACACCATTACTAGGATTAGTGTCTGTGTGAAGAGTCAAGCTGAGTAATAATTCAATGTGTTCTCCCCTTCTCGGTGAAGAGAATATCACCTATAAAGAGTGAATGAGCAAAACTTAATTCTAAGTACTGTATCTGGAGGGATACAGAGACAGATCTGCCAGGACGGATAGACACCAGTCATAAACAGCAGCTGGGAACAAAGGAGCAGACCTTTTCTTGGGGCAGGTGTCTCCCTGTTGCCTCCTTGAAGTTTCCATAAGACCTGCCTAATCCTTGACAGGTCCCTTACCTCCCATCAGTGATGGCTGGCATGGTGCCCCTCTGGCTTTCTTCGCAAAGCTCTCAGCTGCTCTGCCGACCTGCTGCCCTCATGATTCTGGTATCAAGATACAAATCTCTATTGACTTTCATTAGTTTTGAGATCAGAGCTAACAGAAGTAGCTTGTTTTCTAAGCAAGGTGAGCTTGCCCACCATATGGGTGTTAATTACAGGTCCGTGTTAGTTCATTGACTTAAAAGGAGGGCAATTGAACATAACTGTGGTTTCCACTGATCCCACAGCAATGCTCTTTAATTGCTTGCATAGACTAATGGCTTCTGTAAATGCTGAAAATAAACCTTTAAAGTAGGTCATTTGAGAAAATAGAAATTTAGAGAATGAAGAGGAAATTATGGTTGAGTTCATAGTGATTAAGTACTCAATTTCTCCAAAAATATTGAAAAGGGAAATTTCAAAATTATTCATCTATTAAAATATGTATGTACACACTATGTACATATAATTTAATCCTTTACAAAGATTGGGCTCGAGCAAGACTGAAAAATAAACTCAGTTTAATAGAGTTCTTTTATACCCATTGGATGCAAACACTTTCTCAGATTTACATGATGGTGAATGAAATTCTTGAGCAAAAAAATGGCCAGATTGATTGAGATTGATTAAAATTATCATAACTCTGACCACATGTTTTATCTTTATTGGTCTGTTTTAGGTACACATACAGCAATGTATAAAAGTTCAATGTGCAAGGATTTCTGATTTTATAATATGTTGGATGCATGTGTCTTCTGCCTAAATGTAGTCAGGACAATATACTTCATTGAGTTGAGTGAAAATGCTCCTGGAAATAGGGACTTTGATCTGTATACTCAGCACCCAGAACATTTCTCCTGTGTAGCTGTAGGTGGCAACATGTGTTTGTTGAATGAATAAGTGGATGGATGGTGAAATCAGCTATATGGAGACCAGTTCACTTTGAGATATCTCACAGGGCTTAGATCATAGGAGTGGCTGTGAAAGTGTGAAGCCAGGATGGCTAACAAAATGACGGAAAAAAAGGCAGAGCATAACAGAGTGAAATGAGCACTAGAAAAGCTCATCATGTAGAGAAGGTTTTCTTTTTTTCAGGGATAAAAAGCCTTGGCCCTTGAGTATTTCTGAGCGATACATTCACCAAGCAAGACTGAAAGAAGTCATTCAATCTGGAGTTGGCTCAGTTAATCTGAGCCTCAAGAGAGAGCTTACTTTTCTTTTTCTCTTAAAGCCCTGACATTTACATCCAAAATGAGTTTTTAACATTGAAAAGCAGGTTTCTCTCCTGTCTGGGTGGGGTCTCTCTCTGGTCAAATCCCAGGGTATCCTTTTGTGTTTCCTTTGGTGGGGACCAATCCTTTCCTGCCATTCTGCCCACTCATGATACAACTTTAGCCACCTTAGCTGTGTTTGATCCCCGTAATGTTGAAGAATGCCCGGTTCTGGCTATCCATCTTGTGAGAAAATGCTATGGCAGAGATCTTTATTTGTTTGTCTTCTACAACCAAGTCCACTCTATCCCCTTCTGTGGAGCCTTTCTGATTCCCCCAAGCAGGCATAGGTACTCACCCTTTCTAGGCTTCTGTTCCACATGGGACATGTATCCATCATGACCACTATCATACTGGGACATAACTGGTTGTGTGCCTTCCTCACTATAGATTCAGTGCTTCTTGAAGGAAAAGGGTGTCTCTATTATTATGATAATAGAGATTGGTAAATATTCCTAAATATTCTTAGAAGTAGAACTTAGTCTGTTTACTGGTTCTCTGGAAGTTTTGTGGACCTCAATATTCCTGCCAGTAGTAGAGGGAAGATTGTTGGTGAGCCCATCCTCGGGGGACTATATGCTGACTACCATTTATAGAAGTCAATGAAACTTTTTCCACTGAAGAACTTTGTTCCTTTCTTCCAGATCATCTTGCCTCACTCTGCCGTATAGCCCACACTTCATTACGGTATTATATGGTTCAACCTAAATAGCATCGGGGAAGGTAGAATGTATAAACCCATCAAGGCACTGAACAGCTCGAGAGGTATCATCAGATCTTTTCATGAGCTTGGGCATCTTCTGACATAGAGAACCCTCCCCTTACAACTGAAGAATTTTGGCTCACCTAGGTGGCTCAGTCAGTTGGGTGACCCACTCTTGGATTCAGCTCATGTCATGGTCTCATGGATCTTGAGATCAAGGCCCCCATCAGTCTCCAGGTTCAGTGGGGAATCTGCTTGAAGGTTGTCTCCCTCTACCCCAACTCATGCTCTCTCCCTGTCTCAAATAAATAAATACATCTTAAAAAAAGAGAGAGAGAGAGAGAACTGAAAAGTTTCCATATAATTCTGGTTTGCAATCTTGCACCAAAAATATCACTTGGGTTTCCTCCTTTATGTAAAATATCAGTAGATAACCAAGATTACAGGAGGGAAAAGATGAGGGTAAAATGTTCTAAAACAAAGAAAAATGCAGATGATCACTTGGTGTGTTTAAAAGCTAGGTGAGGGACGCCTGGGTGGCTCAGTGGGTTAAGGCCTCTGCCTTTGGCTTGGGTCATGATCCCAGAGCCCTGGGATCAAGCCCCACATCTGGTTCTCTGCTCAGTAGGGAGCCTGCTTCTCCTCTCTCTCTCTCTGCCTGCCTCTCTGTCTACTTGTGATCTTTGTCAAATAAATAAATAACAATCTTTAAAAAATAAAAAATAAAAGCTAGGCAACCTGGTGACATCAGAGGACTGTAACCATTCCTAATCTGCTGAACAAAGGTGGGTAAAATACTAATTAACATAGTGGCATATTAAAATAAGATATTGTAAAAAAATGAAAAATGTGTGTATAGGTGCATGAGGATGTATATTTTCATTTTCTATTTTGTAGCTTTTGAGAAGTATAGTTTGTTTTACAGTGAAGTTTACTATCAAAAACAAAAAGGAAGGAAGAAGAAAGGAGCTCCTTGTTAAAAAATAAAATAACTATTCATTTGTATTTAATGGAACAGAGCAGCGCTAGGACCCATTGATAGAAAACTGTCAGCAATTCTACTGACCTCCCTGAAGTGAGCAAGTCGATTGTGGCAAAATGGAACATGGTAATATCAAGTTCCTGGCTCACTCTTGTACCTCAAAGACACATTCCTGTCATCAGAAACAACATCCTGATGACAATAGCGGGCAAGGCGAGGGGCAGGTGACAAGGGCTGAATAACAGGGTCTCTGGCAAACAAATTACTTCAGAGAGCTGGAGCCCGCAGGAGCCTGGCATGGGTAGGGAGGCACGGATGTGCTCTGATATGGGGATTTAGCAGAAGAGAGGGCTCTATTGTCATTATAACCTACGTCCTTTGGTCTGTATCCACACTTTGGGAAGGGGGAAATGAAGACATCTGAGTTACATATGTAAATCTGTTAGGGAAATCAGAAACCTCCTGTTTGACTGCTTTATTTTATTTGGTGGGTTTTTGAAATATTTCAAATATTTTGGAAAGTAAATAATGACTACAGGACTTGATTAAAGAATCAGCAGTAAGATATGATGATCATCTTTGAACTTGTAGTGCTCTATGCAAAAAGACAGAAGGTTTAGAAAGATGGAAGCATAGCACACTCTCCTGGCTCATGTGTGTATCAGAACAATGTGAATAAACTCCTGTTACCTGGTTTTTAATTTATAAGATTTTCTCTCATTCTCTCTCTCTCTTCTCTCTTATTTTTATAGTCTTTTTCCTGATTACAAAATAAATACATACCAATTGAAATAAATTTAGTTACCTTCAAAAACAACAAAACAAAATAAAAAACTAAATAAGGACTCAAAAATTATCCCTGACTCTACCACCTGGAGACAACCATAGTGCAAACCCTTCCAGACTATTTTCTATGCAAGTGCTTAGAGAGTGAAATAAATGTGTCTGAAGCACCTAGCACATAGTAAGAGTTTTCAAAAAGAGCAATTACTATGACACTGTTTTTCTTCCAGCCGTTGTAACTCAACAATGTATTCTAGGGGTGCCTGAGTGGCTCAGTCAGTTAAGCCTCCAATTCTTGATTTCAGTTCAGGTCATGATCTCAGGGTTCTGGGACTGAGCCCAGCATGGGGCTCTTCATTCAGTGGGGTCTGCTTGACGATTCTCTCCTTCTCCCTCTGCCCCCTTCCCCTGCTCATGCTCTCTCTCTCAAATAAATAAGTAAACAACCCAAAAAACCCAGTGTATTCTAAATATATTTCCTTCCAAAATTTATATATTCGAATGGATTCAATTTACATAACATCCCTATTAATAGATAATGAGCACCACTTTCTACTTTTCGCTATGAATAAACTTTGCAACAAATAACCTTATTCTTACAGATGTGTATATATGACCATTTTTTTTTTCTAAGAATCTTGTAGAGTTGTATATAAAACTCCTATTCCAGCTGTTTGATTTCTGGCTTATTGCTAAAATTTTCTGTGCATTAGTTCCTTCACCTGTAAAATCTGATAATTAATATGTGCTTACAGAGTTGTTGTAAGGATTAAATTTTATTATTTTGTAAAACACCTGCTACAGTGCCTGGCTCAGAGGTAAATTTCAATAAATGATCTATTTTATTTAGAATAATATACTAAAAGTGGACTGTTTTGACCAAATGTTAAGCACACTTTAAAGATTTTCAAAATATATTCCCAAATGGCTGTCCAGTAAGAGTATACCAATTTCTACAACTATCACTGATATTGAGGCTGTCCATTCACTATTTCCTCCAGAATTTGGCTACTCTCAATATTTTTTGATCTTTGTCAATTTCATAGGTGAAAAGTGTTTACTTGTCTTTTATTTGTGTTTATTACCTGAAAACGTGAACATCTTCTCATTTATCCTTTTTAAACATCTATATCTCTCCTTTCATGTATTGTCTATTTAAATAACTTATGTACTTTTCTGTTGGAGAGTTCTTTTAAATATATAAGAGTATCTTGAATTTTCACATTGCAATGTTGAAAAACCTTTCCTCACTTTATCATTTGTCTTTAAAATTCCTTAGAACATTTGTCTCAGTGCAATGCTTAAAATATCTTCCAAGATACCAAGATTATATTATTCACCTGCAAACATGTCTATATACAGACACAGGTATACAATTGATTTTTCTGTTATTGTATAGATCTTCTGAATCTTTATTCCTGAGAGAAGTGTGTTAAAAAATTCTCACTCTATTTAAGAAAATGTCAACTTCTCCAATATCCCAAATAGTGTATGTATTATGATTCTATGTGATTTGGTACATAAAGTGATATATTTGTTCTATGTTCTTTGTAGATTGTACTTTTTATCAATATAAACCTTTCTCTTTGTCTTATTATTTCTTCTTTACCTGAACCCTAGTTTATTTTACATTAATATTAGCATCTTGAATTTCGATATAGATACATATCGATATATAGATCTATATAGATCTCTCTATATAGATATATTTCGATATATATATAGATCTCTATATATCGACATATATATCTATATTGATAGATACCTATTTCTCTTGATATATATCTAGATATAGATACCTATATCGATATATATAAAGAGAGAAATGGCTAAAATATTGTAGTCATACCATAGAACTTTGATATCTTGCTTACTCATTCATTTTAATTTTAAATCTAATTCAAAATGATCCTTTGATATATATATATATATGCACACACACACATATATGTATATATATATATATCTCAAAGGATCATTTTGAATTAGATTTAAAATGATCCTTTGATCATTTTAAAATTTAAATCTAATTCAAAATGATCCTTTGATATATATATATATGCACACACACATATATATGTGTGTATATATGTGTGTGTGTGTGTGTGTGTGTGTGTGTGTGTATATATATATATGGAACTAAATATACATATTTGGTTCTTTGATGCAATCTGCATCCATCAAGAAAGAAATTAAGCCATTCATATTTGGTATAATGACTGATATTTTTAGTCTTCCTATCCTACTCTGTATTTTGGTTTAGTATGCTTTATTATTTTATTCTTCAAAAAAGTACTAATTTTCTTTGATATATTGATCATTTGATTTTCCCCCCCTTGTATTTTCCTGTGGTGTAATTGACAGATACAACGTTTACTTCACCTACTTATTCCATTAATGGATACTTTAAGTATCCATTACTTTAAGTTTTTTTGAAATGTATTTGACACTGTATTTCTTCACAACCTATAGCTAATATGCCTACAGAAATTTTAAAAAATATCTTTCATATTTATTGCAGTGTTTCTGACATCAAAGCAGTAAAACAATTTATTTTCTCTTAGAAACAATGTTGTAAGTAGTTTATTGTAATGAAAATAATATAAACGACTGATTTTTCATAAAGTTTCCTAAGTGTTAGGCACTCTGCCAAGGCTTTATATATATATTAAATCATTTAGTCCTCATTATAATCCTATGAGATAGGTACTATTATTACCCCCATTTTACGGGTGAGAAGACAGAGGCATAAAGAGTTGTAATTCAAATATAGTTTAATATAATAAAAGTTATATATAATATATAATAAAAATATATATAATAAAAAATAATATATATATAATATATAATTCAAATATAAGCCCAGATACACTATGAGAATAACATACTGACTACTTTTTAGATTTCTTTTTTGACACTGATATTTTACTGTTTTGGTTTTTTTCCATGCTTGGTGATTTTTTTTTTTTTTAATTTATTTGACAGAGAGAAATTACAAGTACACTGAGAGGCAGGCAGAGAGAGAGAGAAGGAAGCAGGCTCCCTGCTGAGCAGAGAGCCCGATGCGGGACTCGATCCCAGGACCCTGAGATCATGACCTGAGCCGAAGGCAGCGGCTTAACCCACTGAGCCACCCAGGCGCCCATCCATGCTTGGTGATTTTTGATTGGATGCTAGACATTGTAATGTCATATTGGTCCAATTTGGGTTTTGTTGTATTCTTTTAAGGTACATTGAACAGAGAACCCAGAAATAGACCCACACAAAAATGTGCAAATGCTTTTGACAAAAACACAAAAGCAATACACTGGAGCATAGATGGATTTTTCAGCAACTGGACATCCACCCTGAAAAACAGTTCAACAGTTTCTTAAAAACTAAAAATAAGACAACCGTACAATCTAGCAATTGCACTTCTGGGCCTTTATTCCAGAAAAATGAAAAATTTTTTTCACAAAAAACCTGTACATGAATGTTTATACCAACTTTTTTCATAGTATCCAAAAATGGGAAACAACCTAGATTTCATTTAATGTATCAATGGTTAGCAATCTGTGGTATATCCATACCATAGAATACTACTTAATAATAAAGAACTAAGTATTGATACAACAACAACATAGATGAATCTCTAGAGAATTATGCTGAGAGAAGAAAGCCAACCCCAGAGGATTATGTACTGTATTGCCCCATTTACATGACATCCCTAAAAAGACAAAATTATAGAAATAAAAGACAAACTAGTGGTTTAAGACAGTTGTGTAGGAGGGAAAGTAGGTGTGGCCATTATTGATCCTTGACACGACATGAATGATCCTTGTCATGGAAATGCTCTGGATCTTCACAGTATGAATGACAATATCTTGTGGTGATATTGTACTATAGTTTTGCAAGACAATACCATTGGTGGGAGTTCTTTGAATTATTTCAGAATTCTGTGTATTTCTTATGACTGCATGTGAACTACCACTGTGTCAAAATAGAAGGGTTTTAAAAATCATTTAAAAATGAAATAAAATTTACAGTAGTTATTTTGCCAATAATTCTTAACTTAGAAAAGAGGTTTTCAGCTGGGGGTGATTTTGTTCTTAATGGGATATATAGCAATATCTTGAGACATTGGATAGAGGCCAGACGTGGTGCTAAACATCCTACAATTTTACAGGAAATCCCCTACAATATCGAGCCCAAATGTTAATATAAATGTTAGATTTGGGTTAATAAAACCTTGGTTTGGAGCTAATAACTTTATTTTATTTCATTTTTTTTAAGAGAGAGAGAAAGAGTGCATGTGTGAGTGAAGGGGAGGGGCAGAGAAAGAGGAAGAGAGAGAATTTTAAGCAGGTTCCATGCCCAGCCTGGAGCCTGACAAGGGGCTCTCAATCTCACTACCCTGGGATCATGACCTGAGCCATTACCAAGCCTGAGCCACCCAGGCACTCCAAGGAGGCAATAATTTTATAACATAAGATAATACATCTTGTTTAATTTGGAGTAAGGTATAAAAATTCTTAAAATTAGACATAAAATGCATATTTTAATTACATTGTTAGAGAAAAGCTTAGGTGACAGTTTGGTAATACCTCTTTTAAAAAAATGTTTTCAGGGGCGCCTGGGTGGCCCAGTGGGTTAAGCCGCTGCCTTCGGCTCAGGTCATGATCTTGGGGTCCTGGGATCGAGTCCCACATCGGGCTCTCTGCTCAGAGGGAGCCTGCTTACCTCTCTCTCTCTCTGCCTGCCTCTCTGTCTACTTGTGATTTCTCTCTGTCAAATGGATAAATAAAATCTTAAAAAAAAAATGTATTCAGGCTAAAATATTGTAGTCATACCATAGAACTTTGGTATCTTGCTTACTCATTCATTTTCATTTTAAATCTAATTCAGAATGATCCTTTGATCACAGTCCTTTGCCCAATTCTGTGTGGAGGTGGGATGACTTCCTTAAGTTTCTTTGTTAGGTGACTCAATGATCATAAAAGAAAGCCAGTCACAACACCACTTCCTTTGAGTTCATTATTAGAGCATTTTACTGTGCACTTAAAATAGTTACACTTAAACGACTTGGTAAGAGGGGTGTCTGGTTAGCTCAATCAGTAGAGCATGCAACTCTTGATCTTGAGGTTGTTCAGTCTGAGTCCTACATTAAGGGGAGAGTTTATTTAAGAAAATACTTGGTAAGATACATAACCTTGAACTCACTACTCCTTAACATTTGTCACAAGTTTGAGAATAAAACTAATTTTTTTTAAAGATTTTATTTATTTGACAGAGATCACAAGCAGGCAGAGAGGCAGGGAGAGATAGGAAGGGAAGCAGGCTCCCCACTGAGCAGAGAGCCTGATGTGGGGCTCGATCCCAGGACCCCGGGATCATGACCTGAGCAGAAGATAGAGGCCTTAACCCACTAGGCCAGCCAGGTGCCCCAAGAGTAAAACTAATTTTTGAGAATTGCTTGTTGGATAAATAGCCTACCCATTTCTTTCCAGGTAATTGAATCTATCCTGATATAAAGATAGACCATCAGAAATGCTATTACTTAAGCTGTAATAGAATATAGGGCCAAAACACCCCTACCTCATTCATTTATACAACTTGCCAGGCACAGTATTGGGCACTAGGGATGTAGCAATGAAGAAAATAGACATTCTTTGCACCCAGGGAGTTTACATTGTAGGGAGGGTGTATGAGTTAGTTATTCCTATATAACAAACTACCCCCAATGCAATGTCTTAATAAACAGTCATTGTTGTTAGAATTTCCAAAACACAAGGCTGAAAGGCAACTTCCCTAGGCTAGTTGGGGCAACTCTGGTGACACGGCATTTTCCCATGTATTGTCCATCCTCTGTTGGCCCAGTCCAGGTGTGTTCTTATTGCCACAACGGAGAGAGCTAGCTCACCTGAGCAAGTGTCCTTCTAACTCTGTTCATATCCCATCTGTTCATATACCTCACTGGCCTAATCAAGTCCCACAGTTGAATGTGGAGTCAAATGGTAGAACGCTACAGAGTTAAATGACAAGCTACAGAGATGGATAAAATAATGGAGTCAAAGTTGAAATTATTACAGCGACAGAAAATAAACAAATACATGTTATAAGAAGTAGAATAATGTCACAGAATGGAGGTGGGGCAGAGGGATGTCGCTAGTTTTGGTAGGGTTGTCAAGGAAAGCCTCTTTGATGAGGAGGCATTGGAAGAGAGACCTTAATGTGAGGAGAATCCTTTAGGGTATCTGAGGAATAGAGACTCAAAGAGACAAAACAAAGTGAAATGGAACTCAGTTGGAAGCCCTAAACTTGTATTCCCATCAGCACATACGCTTGCATGACCACTTTTTTTTTTTAAGATTTTATTTATTTATTTGACAGACAGAGATCACAAGTAGGCAGAGAGGCAGGCAGAGAGAGAGGAGAAGACAGGCTCCCTGCAGAGCAAAGAGCCTGATGTGGGGCTTGATCCCAGGACTCTGGGATCATGACCTAAGCCCAAGGCAGAGGCTTAACCCACTGAGCCACCCAGACACCCTTTGCATGACCACTTTTATGCATTTCTTTTATGTGTTTCCAGGATTACAAAGGTACACAAACATCATTGGCCACTCACATTGTTCACAGGACCTTTGATCTGATGATGAAATCAGTATTTCAAGCTGAGTCAGTCAGCACGTTTATCTTTTTAGAACAAATGTATTGATGAATTTTTATGCAAGTAGGGAAAAAGCCAAATTGTTTGTATTGAGCATAACCACCAACAGATTAAGTTGGAATTCTATCCCTAAATCTTTAGAACCTCCTCAATGACCAGCTCAAATGCTTGACATAGCCTGTGAATAGAATGGCATTTTCTTTATGTTTAGGAACTGATCCACTAACAATGTTGCAGAAAACACAAAGCCAAACTTGCATTCAGTGACATATAATTGCAGTCAATTAAGTCTTCTTTAAAAAGATGTAAATCTTCTTTTAAAAATTTAAAAAATAAAAAGATATAAATCTGCATGAAAAGTAAGAAACTCTTTAGTATGTGATAAATGAGAGAAAAACCAATTCAGTCATTAAAATATGTGGTTAAAATATCATAAATGAGGGGCACCTGGGTGGCTCAGTGGGTTAAAGCCTCTGCCTTCGGCTTAGGTCATGATCCCAGGGTCCTGGGATGGAGCCCCACATCGGGCTCTCTGCTCAGTGGGGAGCCGGCTTCCTCCTCTCTTTCTGTGCCTGCCTCTCTGCCTACTTGTGATCTGTCAAAAAAAAAAAAAAATCTTTAAAATATCATAAATGAATTATTGACTTTGATTTTTCATCTTAAATATAGTTGGAAATGTATTTAGGATTTACTTTAGAAAATATATGAGTTGATTTATAATCATACTATTTAAGAGAAAATTTGTATTAAAAAATTGACTAATTTGAAGACCAATTTAGAAGGATAGTATATCAAAAATTCCACTAGATGGTGCTCTTTTAACTTCCTTCGAGGAAAACCGAAAGTGAGTCAGTAGCCCCTGCTTGGCTCGCCTAATTGAACGCTAACAAAACCAAATTAGTGCCTCTGACTCAGAATTTCCTTAGATATAAAAAACACAGTGTATAATCTAAGAACAGTATAAATGTGATAACTAATGGACGGAGACTACTTTTATTAGTAAAAATGAAAATACCATGATTACTCTCAAGGAAGAGATTCTGGGAATATTATGCTGGGCTCTTTAGAAAATAAGGTCTTATAAAATGTGAACATTGGCAAACTTTAGGCTTTATCAGGGTTGGCATAACAAGCAATTGTTAAATTTTAAAAATGTTTTGGGGCACCTGGGTGGCTCAGTGGGTTAAGCCTCTGCCTTCGGCTCAGGTCATGGTCTCAGGGTCCTGGGATCGAGCCCCGCATTGGGCTCTCTGCTTGGCAGTGAGCCTGCTTCCCCTTCTTTCTGCCTGCATCTCTGCCTACTTGTGATCTCTCTCTCTCTGTCAAATAAATAAATTTTAAAAAATTTTTAAAAATGTTTTAAACATAAACACTCTGGTTTACAGGAGGCTCAAATGTGCCAATGGTCTTTTTTGTTGTTGTTATTAAAAATCTATTCTCCATCTGTGACACTACATGTGAACCATATGTGTGTGTGTGTATGTGTGTGTAGTGGATTGTATATATAATGTAAATTATATATATATATATACAGTGAATTGTATATACTGTGAATTATATATGTGTATATATAAAGTACATAAGCTATCTCCATATGACATGGACAATATTATCACTGAAATTCTGGAGCATACTATAACTTCATCACCTCTGTCCATGTGGTTTTGTATGCAGACTGGAGAGCAAAGGATTTGTTTTCTCCTAGCCCCACATATATCCATGTGGTGTTTGTTAATGACTTATAGGAGTCATTGTCAAGACTTATAGGAGTACATAAACTTAGAAAACAGTTTTATAAAGAGTTTGTTAAATTCCTACTTAGAGATTAGCATATTTCCGGGCAAGTAGTTGTTAAATAAAGATTGCAGAGAAAAACTGTGATTAAAGCAGCCAGAAAATAGGCTACGGGGAGGTGACTGTTTGGTTTATTTATAGATCAGTTTAGATTCTTACCAGGAATGATGTTATATTGTGATAATAAAAGCATATGTTAAAATAAGAAGGGTTTAAATACTGCAAAGATACAAAAAATAACGTGGATATATATTGCATTAATTAATGAACCCTCACTGAAAATAAATCTCTATTTTAATGTTGAAGGAGATATGTGCATTTAAGCACTTAATAGGTGTTAGCATGAACTTGATTTTCTAAATTAAGCATACTATTAGTAAACATAAGGTTAAAATTTGCTAGCGACCCTTTTGTCATTAAAATCTTTTTTTTTCAAGATTTTATTTATTTATTTGACACAGAGAGAGAGATCACAAGTAGGCAGAGAGACAGGCAGAGAGAGAGGGGGAAGCAGGCTTCCTGGTGAGCAGAGAGCCTGATGCGGGGCTCCATCCCAGGACCCTGAGATCATGACCAGAGCCAAAGGCAGAGGCTTAACCCACTGAGCCACCCAGGTGCCCCTAAAATCTTTTTTAAATGACTTTAGTTAGACATTGCTTGGTAGATGAAACAAAAGATCCTGCAAGTGTTCATTAAATAACTAAATTTGGTTGTGTTTTCTCAGTGTTTATCTTTCTTAACATCTCTACAGTTTTGGTCGTACTGACTACCCTTCCTCCTGTACGTCCTTCTTGGATGTCTGTTGTCCTGCTCTAGGTACACTGTCTTTATCCCTAGGCTCTTCCCTAAATGAGAATGTTTCTTCACTGTTCAATCCCTGGTCTGCTTTCCTTCCTCTACATATTTTTATTTCTAAAGTGGCATCTACACATGGCGTATGGATAATTGCTTCTGGGCAGGGAGCTCTCAAGTTTCCATTCTTATCCTGGACTTTCACCAGGATCTCATTTCTTAATTCCTAACTATTGCTAGACAAATTATATTGTGTCCTGGATATTTTCCCCTGGATTTCAGCTTTCATGGAACCAACCAAAAACAGAACTAACTTCTCATCATCTCCTATAAAACCAATACCTTGCTTTCATGTTCCAGTGACTCTGAATGACACAGTCTTGGGATTATTTTATTTTCCTCATCTACTATCGTTCATCAGTTTTCAGAATTCATAAATTATATCTTTATGACCTCCATTTATTTCATTTATCCCTTTCTTTCTTTCTTTTTTTCTTTTAAGATTTATTTATTTGAGAGAGAGAAAGAGGGTATGTAGGTGTGCAAACAGCAGGAAGGGCAGAGGAAGAGGGAGAAATCCTCAAGGCGACTCCTCCTCCCCCCAAAATAAAGGGGGACTCCCCGCTAAGCTGGGAGCCTGAGATGAGGCTCCATCTCAGGACCCTAAGGTTGTGACCTGAGCTGAAATTGAGAGTCAGCCAGTTAACTGAATGAGCCACCCGGGCGCTCCTGACTTACACCTTTCTATTCGTTTAAATTGCTGTGACCTAGTTGAGATCATAATTGCCTTATGCCTAAATCTCAACAATGGGCTTCTGGCTTTTTAACGCTAGAAATCCCCACTCCATCCTGGTCCTGACTCCTATCTGAGTATTTCAGATTATTTGCATTCACAGGCTGGGTAGGGCAGGCAAGGCAGAGGGACAGAACCGCACATTAGGGTGGCCCTGGCTCTGGGGAAGGGTTCACAGAAGCAGCAACACACCCAGAGTCACACAGGCCTGATTGTGCTCGGTGGTTTACGAAGGGAGGAAAGAGACTAGGAGAAGGAGATTCAGAAGTCTAGAAGGGCAGAGAGTTCATATCTGGGAGGTCTTTCAGATACTCTAAATAAATCAGGTCTGGATTAGGGATGGGGAGGGTGGCCTGCATAAACAAGGAAGAGAAGAGTATCAGTGGCTTCAGATTCTAGGGGACCACCTTACCCCACTGCCGCTGGGCCACGAGACTATGAGGACAGACCCCCAGCGACTTCGCACGAGGAGCCTGTCTTCTGCAGCCGCCCCCTGACTCCCCTCACACTCCACTTCCCTCCACTGTTCTAAATGATGGGAGCCCTCCGTCCCTGGATTCGCTACTATTTCTAGTCCAGCGGCTGTTGCCAGTCCTGCCCATACTCTCTGGGGTCCGAGTCCGGCTTCCCCGCTCACCCACGGTTTGCGTTTACTCCCTTTAATGATCCCCCCTCCCTCTCTTGGGCAAGCAGGTCACCGGCAGGGACTTGGCGGCAGGTCCGGCCTCTGCTCCCCTCCCAGAGATATATGCAGAACTACGAACAAGGTACAAAATGGGTCAGTAGTAAAAAAGGGGAAAAAGAGCTTTGACACATCCCCGAAGTTCCTGCCGGAAGCGGACAGGACCCCAGGGGAGGAGGGAGCGAAAGGACAGACTCGGACGCGCTGGAGACGACACCCCCCACACCCCCCACCGCTGAAGCTCGGCCTCGGAAGGAGGGATCCGCTTCGCGGCGTGTCTCTCGGGGGGAGAAGCCACCATCGAGGGGGACGGTGACGTTGGTTCCGATGTCCCTGAGATGGCGAGATGCTGCTGCTGCTGCTGCTGCTGCAAATGAGGGAAAACGCAAGTCAGACTCGGGGGCTGCTGCGGTCCGGGCGAAGGAGGGTTGTGGGGCGGGGTGGGGGGTGGGGGGGCACCTAAGAAAAGGGAGTGGACCGGGAGCCCTGCATCGAGCAAACGCGGAGGAGCGAGTCTCGGCTTCTTCCGCGGCTCCTGCAGCGCCCCCTCTCGGCAGAGCCCGACCAGGAGCGAGCTGCGCAGGCTGAGTGGGATTTGCAGGCCGGCCCCAGGGCCAGAGGCGAAAACAGAAGAGTGCTGTTGGAGGGGACAGGCAATAATGCAACACCTGGCAGGTATGTCTTTCCTGCCTCCCACGAACGTGTGCTCACCTTGTTCTAGGCACAGAGGATAGGACATTGAACAAAGCAAGAATAACTGTCCTCGAGGAGCTTACATTGTATTATACACATTACAGTGGGGTGACACAGATGGACAAAAAATAATTCAGTAAAACCACAACATGTCAGGTGGTAAATGCTCTGAGGAAAGCTAGAAAGCAGGGAAGGTAAAGAGAGGCGTTCTGAGGGGTGGGGGCAGATATCCATGTTAAGCCGGCTGTTGGGGAAAACGCTGAGAAAGTGACTGAAAGCAGCCACAGCAGTGAATCTGCAAATACAAGAGGAACAAGCATTCTAGATAAGTGCAGGGTGGGGTGGGGAGGCCAATTGTGTACGGCGTTATCTGCCACTGCCCTATGAGGGTGGTGGCCATTCCCACGAGGACGCTGCACTAACTAGCAGCTTTGGAGTATAGAAGGGACATCGTTTTCTATTTATTTATTTTTTGAAGATTTTATTTATTTATTTGGCAGACAGAGATCACAAGGAGGCAGAGAGGCAGGCAGAGAGACTGGGGGAAGCAGACTCCCTGCTGAGCAGAGACCCTGATGTGGAGCTCCATCCCAGCACCTGGGGGATCACAATCCGAGCTGAAGGCAGAGGCTTTAACCCACTGAGCCCCCCAGGTGCCCCGGGACATAGTTTTAGAGGATCCTTCTGGATACTCTTTTGAGATTAGGTTGCCCTTCCTGGATTCACCTGGGCCCTGCCAGCGGGATCCTGGGTCTAGAGTCTTGCCTTCTGCATGCTTCCCTTTTGTCAATACCTGCCTCTCAGAGCCCCTACAGTGGAGAGTCCAGGCTGGGGTTCCAATGCCTCTTCTCCTGGGGCTGCAGTTTCATTCCACAATCACAGCCTCTGGGTTTTTGTCCCCTCTGAACACTCTCTCCTTGAGTCACTCTGGGAATATTAATCTGCTTCTCTGGCAGTGTGTTCAGTGTGGTAAGAGCTGGGTGTGGCTTCGTACCCAACATTTGTTCTTTCAACAGATACAGTATTATAAACCTCTATGTATCAAGCACAGAATAATTGATATTTTAATATGTTCTGTCAAGGTGTCACATTCAGATACTTTTCCTTTGGGAATATTTTACCAAGGACTCTGCACAGGGATGGTAAAGCATTTGTGTAGAATTTCTTACTTCTCAGGTTCATCTCATTCTCAGAGGCACACCTAATCAGACCGCTTATTATCAGAGCCTTTAAAAAAATGATTTCAAAATAATTATACATTTATAGAAAGTTGCAAAAAAATATATACTGGGAGGTCCCAGGTACTTTTCACCCAGTTTTCCCCAATGTAACATCTTACATAACTGCAGGGTTAAAAGCAGGTTATAAAGACATTGGTACCATCAGATACCACCCTTTTTTTTTTTTTTTAATTTATTTGACAGAGAGAGACAGAGCAAGAGAGGGAACACAAGGGGGGGTAAGAGAGGGGGCAGCAGGCTCCCCACCGAACAGGGAGCCCGATGTGGGGCTCAATCCCAGGACCCTGGGATCATGACCTGAGCTGAAGGCAGATGCTTAACAACTGAGCCACCCAGGCGCCCCTACCACCCATTTTTTATGCACTCATTTGTGTGTGTAGTTTCATGCAATTCTGTAATCTTTTTTAAAAAAAGATTTTATTTATTTGAGAGAGAGAGAGAGAGGACAGTGGGAGAAACAGACTCTCTGGCGATCAGAGAGCCTCATGTGGGACTCTATCCCAGACTCTAGGATCATGACCTGAGTGGAAGGCAGTTGCTTAACCAACTGAGCCCCAGTTTTATGCAATTTTGTTTAACCACTACCACAATCAAGACGCAGAAGTGCTCCATAAAGACAGGTTCTTCCATGCTATAACCATTTGTAGCCACACCTGTTCCTCCTCCCCAGACTAACCTTTGGCAACTGCTAATCTGTTTTCTATTTCCGTAACTTTATTATTTCAAGAACATTTTTGTAAACGGAATCAACACAATGTCCTGAGATGTATCCGGGTTGTGTAGGTTGTGTATAGATAGCATTGACAGTTCATTCCTTTTTATTGCTGAGTCGTATGCCATGGTGTGGATGAACTCAATTTGTTTTTAATTCCTCTGTTGAAAAGCTTTGGGGTCATTTTCAATTTTTGCCCATTATGAATGAAATTGCTCTGAACATTCTTGTACAGGTTTGTGTGCAAACACAGTTTTCACTTCTCTCGGATATATGTCTGGAAGTGCAATTGCTGGCCTGTATGGTAGATGCATGTTTAGGTTTTTTTGGTGTTTTTTTTTTTTTCCTACTTTAGAAATTGTTAAACTGTTTTCCAGAGTAGCTATATCATGGCACATTTCCACAATGAATGCACTTGTGAACCAGTTTCTCCACATCCTCAGCTGAATTTGGGGTGACTTTTTTTTTTTTAACCATTCTGGGTGATATATAGTGATATTTAATTTGTGGTTTTAATTTTCATTTCCCCAGTACCTAATAATAATGAACATACTTTTCTGTGCTTATATGCCATCTATATGTCTATTCATATCGTTTGGCAGACTTTTGAGAGTTCACACAAATCCTTTTATCAGTTCACCACCAGGTGAACTTGCTCATGAACTTCAGTTGGGTCCAATTTTGGGAGAGCAATTTTCCAGAAGAATTATAAAAGAATATACAGTATAATGATACTTCTGATACCTCTTTCGTCACCAATTTAGAGGAACAATTAAGTTTACATCTCCTTTTTTAATGTTCTAAGTGTATGACATATAGTTGAATGTAACGAAACTCAATTTCCATGGTTCAAAACCTCCAAAGCTGATTTGCTTTAGGCTAGAAACATTTCAATTAGTATGGTAAGAGAAGTCTTATTAAACTTCTTTTGTAGTTATTTTATAATTGTAAAGAGATTTTTGTTTGGGGGGAAAAAAATTCAATGCTCACTGTAAAAAAAAAAAAAAATGACCAAAAGCCTTGCTATCTAATCACTGTTATACAGATGGCCAACAGACACATGAAAAGATGCTCAACATCACTCATAATCAGGGAAATACAAATCAAAACCATGATGAGATACTACCTTGCACCTGTCAGAATGGCTAAAATTAACACCGCAGAGAACAATAGATGTTGGCAAGGATGTGGAGAAAAAGGAATCTTCTTATGCTGTTGGTGGGAATGCAAGCTGGTGTAGGCACTCTGGAAAACAGTGTGGCAGTTCCTCAAAAAGTTAAAAATAGAACTACCCTATGACCTAGCAATTGCACTATTAGGTATTTATCCAAAGGATACAAAAATACAAATTAGAAAGGGCACAACCACGCCAATATTTATAGCAGCATTATGGACAATAGCCAAACTATGGAAAGAACTCAAATATCCATTGACTGATGAGTGGATAAAGATGTGGTACCTATGTATGTACACACACACACACACACACAAACATCCCCACACACACCCACACACACAGGAATATTCCTCAGCCATCAAAAAGAAGGAAATCTTGCCATTTCCAACAATGTGGTTGGAGCTAGGGTGTATTATGGTAAGCGAAATATGTCAATCAGGGAAAGAAAAATACCATATGATTTCACTCATACGTGGAATTTAATAAACAAAAAAAATGAACATATGGGAAGGGAAAAAAAGAGGGAGAGGTTATCAAGCCATAACAGACTCTTAACAGTAGAGAACAAACTGAAGGTGATTGGGGGAGCTGGTAGGGGATGAGCTAAATGGGCGATGGAGTCTAAAGGAGGGCACTTGTCGTGATGAGCACCGGGTGTTATATGTAAGTGATGAATCACTAAATTCTGCATCTGAAATGAGTTTTACCATACATTTAAATATAAACTTGGGAAAAAATAATCACTGTTAACAGCTGGTAGTCATACTTTCACATTTCTTTCTCGGTGTGTGTATATATATATTTACATATATTCTCTGCACACTTAAAACGTGGTTATAATTTATATTATTGGTATGATGCTGTTCTGTCTCTTGTTTCTCACAAGCATATATTATTGGCTTCCTTCCATATTAGTATAGATCTGCATTATCATTTTTAAAGCCTGCATAGTAACCCATTGTGTGTGCGTGTACACTTAACCGGCTTTCCTACTGATATTTATCTTGTTCCAATTTTTTGCTGTTGTAAATAATGCTTTGATGAATGTTTTTGTGGCAAAGCTTTTTAAATTTTTGCATTTTTTCTTAGTCACTAGAAGCGGGATTATTGAGTCAAAAGTCATGTAGACTGGGGTGCCTGGGTGGCTCAGTGGATTAAGCCTCTGGAATCAAGTCCCGCATTGAGCTCTCTGCTAAGCAGGGAACCTGCGTCCCCCTCTCTCTCTGCCTGCCTCTCTGCCTGCTTGTGATCTCTCTCTCTGTCAAATAAATAAAATGAAGTAAAATAAAATAAGTTTAAAAAAGTCATATAGACATGTATGTACATATGACTATATCTATGTATCATAAATATAGATATATCAGTCTGTAGATGTTTACAGTCTTTAAGAAAAATTGCATTGATACGCATTTTTACCAACACTGCCTAAATAAAGTTCTTACATTTCTCAACCTTTTACTTATATCTCCTTTCCAACAAATTTGTTTTTCTTTTCTTTTTTTTTTTATGGTTTTGGAACACATAAAGGTCAAACTGTTAACTGAGATGGGAGCACAGGGCTCTGTCAGACTAGGTCAGTACAACTTTTCCTGGAGGATGACCATCTTCTAGAACTGTTCCTTCAGGAGCCGAATGTATTTGGGAATATGGTTTGCTTCATTGGCTTTGCTATCTGGCCATCCAGTCTGCTCCCATAGTGCTGACCTCACATGGGGAATGAGGTCAAGACAAGCAGTATACAAATGATTATTTACTTGTGGACAGAGGAATTAATTAGGAGGAAAAAAATGCCCAAGATAACTACTAGCATGCCAAAACTTCAAAGATGGAAAGCTGTGGCTTGTAAAGTAAGCATATCCTACCTGCAAAGTTAGGGATTTATTGGAAAGTTAGATTATATGGCAGTTAGGATTCACTCAAAATTAAAAATAAATAAAAATCTGATTAAACAATGAAGTACAGCATTTTAATGACCATCTGGAGGACAAAAAACACCTTACATGGATATATTCCAAATTTGAAACTCAGAACACTTCTTTTTTGCAGTTTTTAACTTATTTTTCTAACAGCTATTTGGTTTAATGGTTTAGGAAGTGAAATTATCTTTTACATGATGACATTACTATATTTTTGCTTACAAATTTCCTCAGATGGAGTAAGCAACAGGAGGACTGACTGTAAAATTGTACCTTTTAGAAATCAGGAAATGTGTATTCATGATATTGCAACTAACATAGGTAAGAATTGTTACAATATGCATCTTCTTACAAATTTCTAACACTTGCTCAGCAGAATTTTTCATTATTCCCTTTATCAATGAAATGCTTATAGTTCTAAATTTTCAGCAATTACCCTCCTCCTTTATCCAATTCCAGA
The DNA here is from genome assembly GCF_030435805.1 of Mustela lutreola. Lineage (NCBI taxonomy): Eukaryota > Metazoa > Chordata > Mammalia > Carnivora > Mustelidae > Mustela > Mustela lutreola. The sequence goes on along the minus strand of NC_081301.1, from coordinate 82,906,181 downwards.
GGATTTTCCAGGATTATAGAAAACTGTATCAAGTGTTTGCAAGCTATTGAAGATGTATTTTTGGACTGAGTTCTGGAGTTCTTGCACTTAAATTGATGGTGCTAGATTTAATAGTGGAATTTGTAGCTTCCACCAGGCTTCTTCTAAATAATACTAAAAGTAGCAAAGTACCTCATAATGGGGGTGGTAGAGCAGAGTCAGAAGAGCCAGGTTCCAGTTCTATTTCTGCAGAACATAAGTTATGTCACCTTGGATCAGTCCCTAACATCTCTGTTTCATGATTGTCAAGAACAAGAGATTGAATTGGTGACATAATAGAGACCCTTCAAATATGAACTTGTATGAAAATAATTTATGAACTTATGTAAAACAAGACCATATATATATACATGCACCAGCCATTCTTACTTGCAAAGGCAAACCTTAAGCCTTAAAAAGATTGGGTCACTACATACAAAGAGTACTAAAATGATATAGGAATTAACAAAAAGTCATCAGAGGCTCTCTTTATTGGTGATACTGTTAACCTTAAAAATAAAATTGCCAGTTATTTCACTAGCAAAAGTTGGGTTAATTTAGGAACAGTAGGGAATTACAATGTAGGACAAACAAGCTACCTCAAAACTGTAGGCAAGTCTAACAAACAAAAGTGAGATGATTATTTTATGGAAGAGAAACTTGGGAGCAGTTGCATTCTTTTTTTTTTTTTTAAAGATTTTATCTATTTATTTGAGTGAGACAGAAAGAGTATGTAGTGTGGGGATGGGGAGGGGCAGAGGGACAAGCAGACTCCCTGCTGAGCAGGGACCCTGACCCAGTGTTTGATCCCAGGACCCTGAGGTTATGACCTGGGTGGAAAGCAGATACTTAACCAACTGAGCCACCTGGGTGCCCCAGGAGGGGTTGTTTCGGACAAAAGTCAGTTGGAGAGAAGCAAGAGTTCAGGGTGATGAAAGTTTCTCATCACCTGAGCTGCAGGGGTAGTGGATTTCTTTCTTTCTTTCTTTCTTTTTTTTTTTTTTTAAGATTTTATTTATTTATTTGACAGAGAGAGATCACAAGCAGGCAGAGAGGCAGGCAGAGAGAGAGGAGGAAGCAGGCTCCCTGCTGAGCAGAGAGCCCGACGCGGGGCTCGATCCCAGGACCCCGGGATCACAACCCGAGCCGAAGGCAGCGGCTCAACCTACTGAGCCACCCAGGCGCCCCGGGGTAGTGGATTTCTTATAGGAAATGCAATGTACTGCTTTTCCTGTTGGGCCTGTAACTGATGATTCTTTCCCCTTGAGACTTTTCTGTTAAGGGTCCGTAATTTGCAATTCTTCCTGTGATCGATGTTGAGTGCTAAGACTCCCTAGCTTCCCCTTCTAGCCTTTCCCTTTAATGTTCAGGATGCACAGAGAACAAGTTCAAAGTACATTCCTACATCTTAAATCCTTAAGAGCGTGCTGATTAATTACAGTTCTCCGTACTTCATAGCCAGCATCTCTGTAAGCTCAGGCATCTGGTCTTGTGTCTTATATAAGACCAAATGGGGGTGGGAAGGGGCCGAAAGGGTTTTAATTATTATGTAGTTTAGGTCAGTCATTTCGTAAGGCTCAAGGGTTGGGTCCAAGTATCATAGTATTTCTTGAAGGGTGCTCAGCAGTTTCTGAACTAGCTGTCTCTGAATTTGAAGGGACTTTCTAAGGGATGAAAGGAGGCTCCCCGTGAATAACTTGACCAAAAAAAGAATGCCATCTCAGATGCAGAGACGGAGGGCGTGACACTCCAGCGCCGAGTTTACTCTTCACTGCCCTCTCCCCGCCTTCCTGGCACGATTTGCAGCTGGGTAAGTCAAGTCACCCGACGGGCATCCTGGCCTCGCGCTCCGAGCACCGGGTGGGGCAGTTACGGGCGTCCAGATACAGGCCGGCCGGACTCAGGAACCTGTCATAATGTGGGGGGGCTCCCTCGGACCCTCCCTTGGGACGCCTGCGGACTGACCGCGAAAAGACTGGAATCTGCCCACGCTTGGCTTAAGTGCAGGTCCTACTGGTCCGCGTGCGGGGTCGCCTCCCCAGAAGGGCGACGGGCGTTCCCGGGCAGGTGTAACCGCCGCGCCCGGCCCCGCCCCCGCCGCGGGTCGGGACACTGATGGGCCCGTGAAGGCGGGGTCGGGGGAAAAAACTGGCGGCTCCTTACGCTCGTCCCGTTGCCTGGTGACGGGGAGGAGGCGGAGCCAACGAGCTAAAGGAGGCGGGGTCTGCACGGAAGGGGCAGGCGTCAGAGAGGCGGCCGCGCAGCCGCCCTTTCTTCTCTCCCGCAGGCGCGCCGGGATCGGCGCCTTGCTTCGCCCCCGCCCTGGAGTCCGTCGTGCGCACGCGCGGACCTAGTGGCCGCCTCCGCCCCTCGCAGGGCTCGCGGCTGGGTTCGTGTCCGGCGCCCGGGCAGATACTGTGGGAGACGTCCGGGAGCCGGTGAACCGAGCGCTCTCGAGGGAGGGCGCGGGAGGTCGGGCGCTGGAAGAAGGACCGCGGGGGAGCGGCTGCCGTGTCCACCGCGGCTGCGGAAAATGGTGTTCGAGTCAGTGGTCGTAGACGTGTTGAACCGGTTCTTGGGGGACTATGTGGTGAACCTGGACACGTCTCAGCTCACTCTGGGCATCTGGGGAGGTAACGAGACCGCCGCCGCCCCTCAATCTCGTTTTCCTTCCGGCGCCCGGTTGCCGGAGCCCGGCTTTGCTTTCTCGGGGCCTGGGGCCCCTCGCTCGCCGGGCGCCACCACCTGCCGCCGCCCGCCTCGGGGTTAAATTACGTCAAACCCGGCGGCAGTTCCAGGGCCTGTGCCCGCCAGTTGTTCGTATTCTGTCAGGAGGGGGCTCGGGGGCCGTGCGGGATGAAAAGTCCCCCTTTTCCGAGCCGGGCGGCAGCGGGGACCCGCGGCGGACTCCGAGGGCGTGGGGGGCAGATCGCGCCCAGGCGCCGTTCCCAGCCCGTCGCCCCGAGCTGTCCCGCTTCAGGTGCGGGGCGTGGGGGAGGCCCCGAGACGCCCCCGGGGTCCTGTTGTACCCCCTGGGGTTATGACGGAGGCTCTGGAGAGCCCACGGAGGGGCGCACGTTGCCTCGCACGTGAAGACAAGGCACCGGTGACCGAAGACGTCCTCTCGCCTCCCTCCTTCCCCAGCCGGCGCGTGTGGCTAACCGTGGTGTCCGCTCGGCTCCCCTCTGCGGCCGCGCCAGCCGGATTCGGGTTGCTGGCCTGGCTTCGGCTGATAACAGAAAGCGAAACTCCTGTGCACCATCAACTCAAATGATGGGCTGTTTTCTGTTCACAGCCCGACACCCAGGAGTGGGTCACGCTTGCAAGGCTTTGGGATTTTGTGGGTCAGAGTGATTGCTTTTTAAGAAACGAGGTGCGCTGTGCAACGTCTCAGACCTACAAAGGACGGGGAGGAACGTGCACTCAGATTGCTTAGATGAAGGACCAAAGCTTTACTTTGTATCCGTGCACTTCGGCGCTCTGTCTTATTTGGAGAGTTATTATTAGTGCTTTCAGCTGTTTTTGTCTTCTACCCTTCTTTATGTTAAGCACCCGTTGTAAATTAGATTCCTTTCCCCTACGAAATGAATCTCCTAGGCCAAAATTAGGGTTATTTATTTATTTATTTATTTGGACTTAACTGTGTACACACTTTCAACTCTCTTCTGAGCTACTCGTTTATCTTGATTTTTCTCCTTTATGAAAGCGTGTGAGTAGATCATTAGTTTGATAGAACCTCTTGTTACTGCTGTTGGTGTCTAGTACCATGACAGAGCATGAACTTCCTGCAAAAACTAGGGACGTGGGCGCCAGCTCTGCATCTCTGACCCGTATCCGAAACTTGAAGGTTGTTTTATTTGTTTTGCTTCTCATTTGCAGAGTAAAAATAATACTCTTTGTCTTCACACACCTCAGAAGGAAGCCTTGAAAACGTTTTGTAGTGTGCTTTGATCTGTAGTGGAAGGTTGCTTCTGCATTCCAGGCGGGATCTGTGTAGAGTGTGATTTATGCGTGAATTTATTTAAAATTGTATACAGTAAAATTCACTCTTGTGATGTACGGTTCTGTCTTTCTTGACAAGTGCAATGTCCCGGAAAGTATCCACTGTCACACTCATTCCAAAAAGTTCCTCAGGATGCCAAAATTCCCTCTACAGCCCCTTTTCAGTCTACCCTTTCTAGCCCCCGTATTTCCTGGAAACCGCTGATCTGTTTCCATCCTTACGTTTTGTCTGACCATCTGTCCTTTCTTTCTTTCAAAATATTTTATTTATTTATTTGACACACACACACACACACACACACACACAGAGAACACACAAGGAGGCAGAGCAGCAGGGAGAGGGAGAGTAAAGGGAGAAGCAGGCTCTGCACGGAGCAGGGAGCCCAGTGCCCAGCTAGATCCCAAGATCCTGGAATCATGACCTGAGTGGAAGGCAGAAGCTTTAACGGACTGAGCCAGGGAAGCGCCCCAGTTTTGTCTTTTCTAGAGTGCCATATAAATGGAAGCTTTTGGGGGGTCTGATTGCTTTTACTTGGTTTCACTCTTTTCACTTGTTACATAAAGTGAATTTGAGAGTCATCCATGTGTTGCATGCACCGGTATTTCATTCCTATATTTTTTGAGTGTTTTTTTTTTTTTTTTAAAGACTTTTAAATTATTGGACACAGAGAGAGCAATCACAAATAGGCAGAGCTGCAGGCGGGGGCGGGGGAGGGAGCAGGCTCCCTACTGAGTAGGGATGCCCTATCCGGGACTGGATCCCAGGACCCTGAGATCATGACCTGAGTCAAAGGCAGAGGCTTCACCCCCTGAGCCACCCAGGCGCCCCTTGGTGTTTTTTATATGGCTGTGTTCTAAATGTTTATCTGCTGGTTTCCCTTCCTGGCCATTACGAATAATAGAGCTGTTAATAAACATTCATGTACAGTTTTTTTGTGTGAAAATAAATTTTTGTTTCTCTTGGCTTAATGCCTGAAAGTGGGATTGCAAGGTTTTATGGTAAATGAACATTGAACTTCTGTGAAACTATGGAGCTGCTTTTCAAAGCAGCTGTACCATTTTGCAATCCCGCCAGCATTGTTTGAGTGCATAGTTGCTCTGCACCTTCACTAGCATTTAGTATTGTCATTTAAAAAACTTTTCTTAAGCCATTCTAATAGGTATAAGTGCTAAAGTATTGTGGTTTTAATTTGCATACCTTGATTGATTAAAGATGTTGAGCATCTTTTCATATTCTTTGCTGTTTATATAGTTCCTTCGCTGAAGAGTCTGTTCAGATCGTCAGCTTATTTTAAACTGGCTTTTTTTCCTTTATCTGTTGAGATTAATTTACATACCTTTAAGTTTACCATTTAAAAATGTTACTTGTTAGCATAGTTGACATACAATGTTATATTAGTTCTAGGTGTGTAACAATGATTCGACAATTCTAAAGGTTATGAAATGCTCACTATGATAAATGTTGTCACCATCTGTTGCCTTACAGTATCACAGTATTGACTTCCTTCTGTCTGCTGTATTTTTTCTCTTGAATTCACCCTTCTGAAATGTACAATGAAGTGTTTTTTATGATGGTCACAAAATTATTCAACTATCACCACTAATTCTAGAACATTTTCAACACTCCCAAGTAAACCCCATCCATATCCATTCGCAGTCACTCTCAAATTCTCTGCTGATCTCCCGAACCGCACCTCCAGCAATTACTAATCTACTTTATGTCTCTATGGATTTACCAGTACTGGACATTTCACTTAAATGCAGTCATGCAGTGTAGATGGACTTTTGTTTCTGGCTTCTTTCACTTTGTTTTTTTGAGCTTCGTGTTGTAGCATGTATCACTTTTTTTTTTTTTTTTAAGATTTATTTTATTTATTTATTTGACAGAGATCACAAGTTGGCGAGAGGCAGTCAGAGAGAGAGGAGGAAGCAGGCTTCTCGAACAGCAGAGAGCCCGATGCGGGGCTTGATCCCAGGACCCTGGGATCATGACCTGCGCTGAAGGCAGTGGCTTAATCCACTAAGCCACCCTGGCACCCCAGCATGTATCACTTTTTAATGACAGAGTAATAATCCATTGTGTGAATAGATCACATTTTGTTTATCCATTCACCAAGTTGTCATTTAAATTATTCCTACTTTTTGGGTTTTATGAGGAATGCTGCTAAGAACATTCATATATACAAGTTTTCTTGTGGGCATATGTTTTAAGTTTTCTTGGTATATGCCTAGATGTAGAACTGCTGAATCATATGGTAAATCTGACTTCTACAAAGGAACTGCCAAACTCTTTTACCAAAGTATTTTCTTATTGTTAAGTGTTGAAAGTTCTTTACATATTATGAGTAAAGAGTCCTTTTGTCAGATAAGTGATTCGAAGATATTTTCTTTCATTCCCTTTCAAGTCTGTCTTTTGCAAAGCAAAAGTGTAATTTTTCGATTTAAATTTAAAATTTCGATCAAGTCCACTGTAGCAGAAACTTTTCATGAGTCATGCTTTGGTGTATATATGAAATCTGCCTTCCCTGAAGTCAAAGATTTTCTCCTGTGTTTTCTTGGAGAAGTTTTATAATTTAAATGTAGATTTCTGATCCATTTTTATATAAAGTGTGGTATAGGTTGAAGGTTGATGTTCATTTGTTTGTATGTGGTTGCAAATGTCCAATTGTTGCAGCACCACTTGCTGAAAGGACTATCGTTTCTCCATTGAATTATTTTTGCACTTTTGAAAAAAATTGGACTTTATATTGTATGGGTTTATTTTTGGATTGTAATGTTTTGATAATACATGTGTCCATTATTTCAACAATACCACACTTGTCTTGATAACTCTTGCTTTATAGTAAGTCTTGAAATCAGGTAGCAGGATCCGTCTAACTTTGGTAGTTATGAAATTTTTTAAACAACATATTAGTGTTTTATGTATAGAAGTTGGTTATATTGATAAATGAAGCTTTTAGTGCGTAAGAAATCCTTTGAGGATTTAAAAAGCAGTAATTTTTTCTTTTAAGATTTTATTTATTTGACAGAGATCACAAAAAGGCAGAGAAGCAGGCAGAGAGGAGGAAGCAGTCTCCTTGCTGAGCAGAAGCCTCATGAGAGACTTGATCCCAGGACCCTGGGATCATGACCTGAGCCGAAAGCAGAGGAAAAAGCAGTAATTTTGATAAACTTAAAAATACTTGAAAATTTCAGTAATAGAAACTAGATGCTGCATAGGAGAATTGTAAGACTTAATATTTTGTAGTCTAATATCAGAAAGACCTGTTGGTTTTAAATGTATGCTTTTGCTAGGTATCTGTAATCAGCTAATTTCACTGTTAGCATATTAATAATGTTAATTAGTATTCAGAAGTTACATGGGTGTCTTCAAATCTAAGAATGGGTAGTGTTCTGAAAATTTGTTTCTGAGACAATTTTTTGGAACTTGAGATCCATTTTTCCTTGGAGATACTGTTATATGAATGAAGAGTTTCTAAAAATTGATGTACTTACAATGTAGCAGAACAGTGGTAGTATAGTGGGCCCTATAGGAAGTAGGCTGAGTGCAGGAAGCATTTATTTTGTGAGAGGGGAAAGAGGAATTGAACTTTATCTCACACTCTTGGTGAATTTTGATATTGGTATCCTTTGTATGCACTGCTATTTATAATTCTCCACCCCTTTTTATAAGTCATCTACTTAGGGAGGTAGTGGTGCTTCATAGATCGTGCTGAGATTCATCTTCCATCTTTTCTAGGCAATCTAGAATTTCAAGAGCTAGGCTGCATCAGAATCAGCCATATGTGTTTGTTACGGATACAGATTTCTGAACTGTTGTCCAGAGAGTATAATGGATTTATGTGACATAGAAATGGATTTATGTGACATAGTACACCAAAATCTTTTTTTTTTTTTTTTTTTTTTTTAAATAACGCAGGATTGTGATGGACAGCTAGGTGCATTTTTAGAGCACTTTCAGGCAAAAGTATTAGAAATTCAGAGACAGAAGCAATGTGATAGAATTACCATTTGTAGTGCAAGGAATACTGTACTTTATAGCTCCTTCTGTAGTCTTGTTTCGTCTCTCTCTCTGTTTTCTTTAAAATTATAAAACTCATAAATTTGCAGGTTTTTTGTTTGTTTGTTTTTGGTTTTGGTGGTGGCTATTACATCGACATTGTTTTGCAACCTTAGAAACTTCGATTTCTTGTTTTTGTTTTTAACTAGCATATTTTATTTTTGAAATGTTGTTCAGGGGAAGGGTCAGAGAGAGAGGGAGAGAGAGAATCCCAAACAGACTCTGTGCTGGGGCACAGAGCTGGATTTGGGGCTCCATCTCACAACTCTTAGATCAGGACCAGAGCCGAAACCAAGAATGGGTTCCTCAAACGACCGAGCCAACCATGTACCCTATTTCTTCTTTTCTAATATATGCATTCAGTGGTAAATTCCTTTCTAAGCCTTGCTTTTGCTGCATGCCCAATTATGAAAACTGTATTTTCATTTGATTCAAGATACTTTGCAGTTTCTTTTGAGATGACTTCTTGGGCGATGTGTGCTTTTAAATTAATATTTATTAAATCTTCAGGTATTTTGTGAGTTTCTAACTTTCTTTTTGTTAACTGATTTCTAGTTTAATTCCATTGTAGTCTGAAAGCAGATTTTGTATGGCTTTAATCCCTTAAATTTGTTAATGTATGTTTTATGGCCCAGAGTTTGGTTTACTGTGGTGAATGTTCTGTGTGAGCTTGAGAAGAATATGTATTCTGTTATTGTAAGAAATGTTCTGTAAGAGGCATCATATAATATTTGGTCTTCTGTGTTTGGCTTATTTCATGTATTAGCGTAATGTCTTCAGCATTCATCTGTTGCAGCATATATCAGAATTTTACTCATTTTTAAAGCTGAACATTATTTATTTTTTGTATATATCCCATTTTGTTTCTCTATTCATCTGTAAATAGACAACATGGGTTGCTTCTACCTATTGGCTGTCGTGAATCATGGCCCTACAAACATCAGTGTGCAAATAGATCTGTTTTGGTATATACCCACAAGTGGAATTGCTGGTTAATTCTTTTTAATTTTTTGAGGAAGTGTCATACTCCTTTCCAGATGTACCATTTTACATTTTCACTAACAGTGCAAAAGGGTTCTAATTTCTCCACATGAGCTCAGAAACACTTGTTATTTTCTATTTTATTCATAGTAGCCATCCTCATGGGTGTGAGGTACTATCTCATTTTTACTGACTTGCATTTCTTTGATGATTAGTGCTGTTGGATATCTTCTCATTGGTTAATGGCCATTTATAGGTCTTCTTTGGAAAAATGTCTTTTGAAGACCTTTGGCCGCCCTTTAATTGGGTTGCCTTTTTTTTTTTTTTAAATAGAGTTGTAGGAGTTCTTTATATACTGATACTGACCTTTTATCAGATAAGTGATGGGCAAATACTATTGCCTTTTCATTGTTGAGAATGCCCTATGATGCACAAAAGTTTTTACTTTTGATGAAATCTAGCTCATCATTTGTTTTTCCTGTGCTTTTTGGTATTATAATCATCCAAAAGAAATCATTGCCAAATTGACTCATGGAATTTTTCACTTATGTTTTCCTTTTAGATTTTTATAGTTTTCAATATGAAATTTGAGTCTTTGATCTACTTTCAGTTAATTTTTGGTTATGGTTTATGGTAACCCAGCTTCATCTTTTGCAAGTGAGTATCATTTTCCAGCAGTTTTTCGTGACATTTCCAAGTTGAATGATCTTGGCAGCCTTATCAAATTCATTTGCCTGTATATGTGAGAATTTATTTCTCATCTCTTGTGTTCTGTTCCATTGGTCTGTGTGTTTGTATATGGTACCACACTGTTTCGATTACTATGTTTTCGTATTAAGTTTGGAAATCGGGAAGAGTGAGACTTCCGGTTTTCTTCTCCCCGCCCCATAAAACAAAAGATTGTTTTAACAATGGAGGTGTCCCTTGTGATTCCATGTGAATTTAAAAATGGATAAATATTGTTTTCCCCCCCCCTGTGGGACAACATCCTTTAACTAATCCATTTTTCTTTCTTTTTTTGAAGATTTTTATTTATAGATTATTCATTTGAGGGATAGAGAACAAGCAGGGGGAGGGGCAGAGGGAGAGGGAGAAGCAGGTTCCCTGCTAGGCAGGGAGCCCCACGCAGGACTCAATCCCAGGACCCCAGGATCACAACCCGAACTGAAGGCAGGTGCCCAACCGACTGAGCCATCCTGGTGCCCCAAATATTGGGATTTTAATATTGATTGTATTGAGTCTGTAATTTGCTTTGGGTAGTATTTTCGTCTTAACAATATTAAGTCTTCCAGTCTATGAATATGGGATGGATGTCTTCCAGGTTCTGTGTGCCTTTAATGTCATTCAGCAGTGTTTTATATAAAGTTTGAAGGTACAAGTCCTTTGGTTAAGTTTATTCCTAAGTGCTTTATTATTTTCCATGCTATTTAATTAATTTTATTTTATTTTTAAAAGATTTATTTATTTATTTATTTGACACAGAGTTCACAAGTAGGCAGAGAGGCAGGCAGAGAGAGAGGGGGAAGCAGGCTCCCTGTTGAATAGAGAGCCAAATGCGGATCTCGATCCCAGGATCCTGGGATCATGACCTGTCTAAAGGCAGAGGCTTAACCCACTGAGCCACCGAGGCACCCCAAGATTATCCATTTCTTGATGATTCATTAGTAGTAGGGTGTGTTTTTCAAGGACTTTATCCATTTGATCTAGGATATCCAGTTTGTTGATGTACCGTTGTTCATAGTACTCTTATAATCTTTTTTATTTTTCTGTAAAATTGGTAGTATCCCCTCCTAGATTCCTGATTTCAGTTGTTTAATTCTTTTCTTTTTCTTAGTTTATGAGCTAAAGATTTTTGAGGAGCCAGATTTTGATCTCAGCAGTTTTCTTTATTGGGTTTCGTGTTCTCCATCTTATGATTTCTGTTCTAAACTTTATTCCTTCTGGTAGCTATGGGTTTAGTTAATCTCTGTTTCTTTCAGGTACAAATTTAAGGTGTTAATTTGGGATATTATTTTTTAATGTGAACACTTACAGCTGCTAAGTATTTCCAGGACTGTCTTTACCACAGCCTATAAATTTTGGTATGTTGTGCTTTCATTTTAATTTTTCTTAAGTTTTAAAAGTTTTTCTTGTGATTCCTTTTTTCTTGCGATATCTTCTAAAAGATACTTTATAGGATTTCAGTCTCTTAAAATTTAGATTTTTGTTGTTGTTGTTGCCTAATATATGGCCTGTCCTGAAGAATGTTCCATGAGTACTTGAGAAAATTGTGTATTTTGCTCTTATTGAGTAGAGTGTTTCTTGTATGTTTTTAAAATTCAGCTTGTTTCCTTCTTAATCTTCTCTCTGGAGGTTCTGTCTGTTATTGAAGTTGTGTGCTGAAACCTCCTACCATTACTGTAGAGTTGTTTCTTTCTTCTTATCTGTCATTGTTTGCTTCAGATTGTGCTCTTGTGTTTGGTGAATTGAATTTAGTGAACGGACACTTTTATCATTAGATGACGTCCCTCTTCACCTCTTCTAATAGCTTTTGACTTACAGTCTCTTGTCTGGTATATGTATAGCCACATCTGGTCTCTTGTTATTATTTGCATAGGAAATCTTGTGCAGTTTTTTTCACTTAAATTTTAACCTTTGTATGTTCTTAGAGCTATAGGGCCATCATGTTTTGTTTGGCTTTAAATACATTCTGCCTGTGTCTTTGGAGGGGGGAGTTTAAACTGTTTACATTTATTTATTTTCAAATTTTTATTTAAATTTAATTAGTTCACATAGAGTGTAATGCTAGTGTTAAGTGTAGAATTTAATATGCAACACCCAGTGCTCATCACAACAGGTGCCCTCCTTTATCCCCATCACCTATTTAACCCATCCCCCTGCCCACCTCCCCACAGTAACTGTTAGATTGTTCCGGATAGTTAATAGTGTGTTTCTTGGTTTGTATATTTTTATTTATTTTTATTTTTTTATTATTATTTTTTAAAGATTTCATTTATTTGACAGACAGAGATCACAAGTAGGCAGAGAGGCAGGCAGAGAGAGAGGGGGAGAAGCAGGCTCCCTGCTGAGCAGAGAGCCCAAGATTCGATGTGGGGCTCCATTCCAGGACCCTGGGATCATGACCTGAGCTGAAGGCAGAGGCTTTAACCCACTGAGCCACCCAGGTGCCCTCGGTTTGCATATTTTAAAAATTACTTATTTCTTACTCCTGTGTTCATCTGTTTTGTTTCTTAAATTCCACATAAGAGTGAAATAATATGGTATTTCTCTGACTGACTTATTTCACTTAGTATAATACTCCCTAGCTCCATACATGTCTTGAAAATGGCAAGATTTCATTTGGTTTTATGACTGCATAATATTTCATTGTGTATGTGTGTACACACACACACACACACACACCATACCTTCTTAAACTGTTTATGTTTAAAGTAATTACTGATAGGGAAGGCTTACTATTTTCACTTTGTTAATTATTTTCTGCATGTCTTATAACTGTTTGTTTTAACTTACTTTTTCCCTTTATATTCATTCTTTTTAGTGATCCGGTTTTTTTTTAAGTCATGCATATACTTTCTTTTTTTATAATTTTTTAAAAGATTTTATTTATTTATCTGACAGAGATCACAAGTAGGCAGAGAAGTAGGCAGAGAGAGAGAGAGGAGGAAGCAGGCTCCCTGCTGAGCAGAGAGCCAGATGCAGGGCTCGATCCCAGGACTCTGGGATCATGACCTGAGCCGAAGGCAGAGGCTGTAACCCACTGAGCCACCCAGGCGCCCCAGTGATCCGTTTTGATTTTATTTCCTTTTTGTATATTCTGTAGGTATTTTTTTTGTGGTTCCACAGGAATTACATATAATATCTTAATGTACAAGAATATATCTTAAACTGATACCTAATTTTAATCTCATACAATAATTTCACTTTTTTACAGCTTGCGTCTCCAACTTTGTTATTGATGTAATAGATGACATTTTTACACATTATGTAACTATAAACAGAGTTACAATCTTTAAGTTCTTTTGTTTTTAAAATTTTAATTAAAAATTTATAATTTATAAATTATATATATTATGTACAATATATAAAATTATATAAATAAAAATAAATATAACATTTAAATTAAATTTAAATTAAATAAATATGAAATTTAAATAAAAATTTAAATTAAATTTTAAAAAATAAAGAATAAAATATGGAGTTACAAAGTAAAATTATAATAGTTTTCATATTGTCCATGCACTTGCCGTTACTGTAGTAACTTACCATTACTACAGCTTTGAGTTACTACCCAGCATCTTTTCTTTTCTTTTTTTTTTTTTTTAAGATTATTGGGAGAGAGCGTGTGTGTGCATGAGTGCAGGGAGGGGCAAAGGGAGGGAACCTTCAAGCCGATTCCCTGTTGAACATGGAGCCCAGTGTTGGGCTGATCGTATGACCCCTGAAATCAGGACTTGAGCTGGAACTAAGTCAGACACTCAACTGATTGAGCCACCTAGGTGCTCGATGCCCAGCGTCCTTTCTGTTCAGCCGGACGGACTCTAAGATTTCTTATAAGACAGATCTACTGTTCGTGAACTCCCTCAGGTTTTGTTTATCTGAGAGTATCTTAAGATTTTCTCATTTTTAAAAGAAGATTTCATTTATTTATTTGACATACAGAGATCACAAGTAGGCAGAGAGACAGAGAGAAGAGGAGGCAGGCTCCTTGCTGAGCAGAGAGCCTGATGTTGGACTTGATCCCAGGACCCTGGGATCCTGAGCCAAAGGCAGAGGCCTTAATCCACTGAGCCACCCAGACACCCCAAGATTTTCCCAGTTTTTGAAGCACATGTAATACTTTGTTGAATATAATGTTCTTGGTTAACTTCTTTTTTCTTTAACCACTCTAAATATATCATTCTCTGTAAAGTTTCTGCTCAGAAATCCAGTGATAATCTTCTTGAAGATCTTGTGTAGAAGTCAAATCACTTTTGCTTTTAATATTCAGTGTTGCTGATGATCACGTTTCTTGGTTGAGATTCTTGGATTTCTGTATACATAGCTTTCCTCAAATTTGGGAAATTTTTGGATGTTACTTCAACTAAGCTTTCTGCCTCTGTCCTCCTTTTGGGACTCTCATAATGCTATTGATGCATTTAAACATGTTGTTCATAAGTCTATTTGGCTCTGTTCACTTTTTTCTTTTCTTTCTTTCTTTTTTTTTTTCCATCACTACATTTTCAGGTGATAAGTTTTCAAGTTTGCTAATTCATACTTTTGTCTGTTGGAGTCTGTTTTGGATGTTCTCTGGTGAAATTTTCAATTCAGTTATTCCTTGTACCTCTGTTGGGGAATGTGTGTGTTTTCTCTGCCTTTGTTCAAGATTTTTCTTTTTGTTGTTTCTGGCTTAATTTACATACAGCATTGTGTAAGGTTAAGGTGCACAACATATTGATTTGCTTTGTGTGATTATGGTGGTAGCTTCACTAACATCTCTTTCATGTCACATGATCATCATTTCTTTTTTGTGGTTCAAACATTAGAGATCTAGTGTCTTTGCAACTTTGAAATACATTGTACAGTATGGTTGGTTATAATGCACTGTGGTGTGCATTAGATTTCCAGAACTTAATCATTTCCTAGTTGTAAGTTTGTATCTTTCAACATAATTTCCCCAGTTCCCCCATGTCCTAGCCCCTGGTAAACAGGATTCTACTCTCTGTTTTTTAAGAGTTCAAGCTGTTTAGATTTTACATATAAACAATATCATATTATATTTCTCTTTCTATGTCTAAGCATAATGCTACCGAAGTCCATCAGTGTTGTCACAGATGGCAGGATTTCATTCTTTCTCATGGCTGAATAATTTCTGTTGCATGCATTTATACAATATCATATCTTTATCCATTCATCTGTTGATGGACAGTTAGGTTGTTTCCTTATCTTGGCTCTTGGGAAAAATGCTGCAATAAACATTGGAGTGCAGATAATCTTTTCAACGTCCTAGATTTTTTTTTTATTTTTGCCCCTATACCCGGAAGAGATATTTTTGGATCATATTCAAGTTTTCTGTTTTGTTTGTTTTTTTTGATTTCCTGTAGTTTGGTTATGATATGCTTAGTTGTAAATTTTTTGTTATTTCCCTGCCTTGTGTTCCGAGTTTTCTGGATCTGTGGTTTGGTGTTTTTAACATTAATTTTGGAAATTTATCAGTCATTAATACTTCATATATTTGCTTCTCTTTTTTTCCTTTTGGTATTCCTGTTGAGCATATGTTACAGCTTTTACAGTTGTCCTGTGGTTCTTGGACATTACTATTTTTTCTTTTATTTTTCTCCTTGCATCTCAGGTTGGGAAATTTATATATATGTATCTTCAAGCTCACGGATACTGGATCTTATAAATTTTCAGTTGTTCATCATAAGTATATTTAAATACAGCTCTTTTTTTTCATACTTGTATTTTATGCAGCTTTACTAGAGTCCTGTTATTTGTATATTTCTGATTAAAATGTTTACATTACAGTGGGCTATAACCACTGAGGTGAAAATATACAATAAATGATGTTTTGGTCAAACATAACATTCTTAGACTCTAAGTTGAAGAACGAGGGTGAGCTAATAAGATTACAAATTATTTTGTTTTCTATATGCACATCATTTATATTTTTTCTTTCCTTTATAACATTTAAGGATGAAGTATGCCTTTTTAAAATGAAAGATACTTTAATATTACTTTTTAAATCTTTTTTAGGAGCTGTGGCCTTGAAGAATCTTGAAATTAAAGAAAATGCTCTGGTAGGTTTTTTTTTTTTTTTTCCTTCCGTCTTAGGTTCTGTTTATTTTAGAGAGAAAGAGTGTGAGGTGGGGAAGGGTAGAGGGAGAGGGAGAGAGAATCTGCACAGAATATTCCCTGCTGAGTGGGTAGCCTGATGCATGGCCCAATCCCGTGACCCTGAGATCGTGACCTGAGCCAAAATCAGGGGTCAGACCCTGACTGAGCCCCCAGGTATCCCTGTGGTAGGTTTTGAGTATAAAAAACATATGTTTATAACTATGTAGTCTTCTCGATTTACTTTGTTATCTTAAATTATTCAAACTTTGAGAAAACCTTTTAAAAATAATTTTTGCAAAATGTGGATTTTATAAAGTGGACTTTTCTTCTCCTTAAAAAGCACAAACTGACAGTATAATTTTCCCCATTAAAAATTTCCTAATTTTTTTTCTTTCTAGATGATTTTATTTTAAATGGTTAATTGATCTTTCCTGTAGTCTTCAATTTTTTTGATGCCATGGTAATCATTTTTTACCCAAGAATTCAGTGATACTAATTAAATTTATGATTTGTACAACTATCATCCAATATTTTTTTCTGTAACTTTTCCCTAGGTCAAAGGAAGCCCTATAACCATTAAGAAATAAGTCCCTATTCCGGTTCTGTGTAGACCCTGTTAACCGCTAATCTACTTTCTGACTCTCTGAATTTGCCTATTCCATATAGCTCACATAAGTAGAATCATGTTGTGTCTGCCATACTCTATTCAACGTTTTTCACTTAGCATAATTCCTTGTTTGTATCAGAACATTATTTCTTTCCGTGGCTACATAATTCCGCTGTATCTATATGCAGCTTTTTCTTTATCCATTCATATATTGATGGACACTCCAGTCGTTTCTGCCTTTTGGGTCTTGTGAATAATGTTGCTGTAACGTTGGCAATATACATGTCTGTTCAGTTACCTATTTTCCGTCCCCATGGGTAAATGCCTATTAGTGGATTTTATGGTAATTTTGTGTTTAGCCTTTTTAAGAACTGCCATTCTGTTTTCCATGGTAGCTGAACCATTTTATATTCCTATCACCAACACAGGTAGTTTTGTTTCTCCACATTTTTGCTAATGTTCATTTTTTTAGTATTCTTTTAAAAAAATTTTAAGTATAATCTCCCCAGTATGGGGCTCAAATTCATGACCCCAAGATCAAAAGTCACATGCTCTACTGACTGACTCAGCTAGGCACTATTTTTTATTTTTTGATAATACCTTAATAGATATCTTCATAGATAACATATTTATATCTTAATAGATATAAAGTGGTATTTGTTTTCCCTCATCCGATTATGATTTGCTAAGCTTATCCCCATTTGCGTTGCCTTATGCCTCTGTTGACTATGTCCTTTGTTCTAATGTTTTCAATCTCAGTGAAATTTCATCTGTTTTATTTTGTTGCTCATGTCTTTGTTATATCCAAGAAGTTGTTGCCAGATCTGATGTCAAGATTTTACCAAATATTTTCTTCTAAGGGTTTTGTAGTTTTAGTTCTTATGTTTAGGTCTTATATTGATTTTGGGTTAATTTTTATATGCACTTGTAAGGGTCTAAATTCACTTTTATGTGTGGATATTGAGTTTTCTCAGCACTACTTAATGAAAAAGTTGTCCTTTTCCCTGATGGATGGGGAGAAATTTTTTGAGGATATTTTTTTGCAAAATGGAGTTTTAACCTCTCTGTGAGGACAAACTTTTAGTGAAATTTCCCACCTCCCCTCCTCCCCCCATACAGTGTAAAAGCAGTATGATTTTGCTAAGCTTATGGGTAACTTAGGTGGTCTGTATTACCATAGAGCTTTTCCCCTATCTACTTAAAAATGATTAGTCTCCCTGAATTTGTGGATTTGAGAATATTACAGTTATGTATCTTTAAATAAGTGTTAAGGATAAAAAAAAAAAAGGTGTGAGTTAACGTAAACACTTTAAATAATTTTAGGAAAGAAAAAAGTGCCTTCTATTTTGTTGGCCTGCATATATCCTAATATTTTATATATGATGTTTTTGTAGAGTCAACTGGATGTACCTTTTAAAGTTAAAGTTGGTCATATAGGTAAGCTGTGCTTATTATTTGAATGTCGTGCTTGCTGGGCATAGAGTAAGAATTATATACTTAGTATCTTTTTAATGTGGTATTTTTAATGTTTCCGAGCACTAATTGAAAAATCATATATTCTCATCTGGGTGGAACTTAGTTGTGTAACTTAAAAGTACCATGTGGTCCATATATCCCTTGATTAAAAACTCTGAAATTATACATCTTGTTAGAGTGTTAAAAATGATTTAATTGAGAGCCAGTTTGTTTAATAGCATAACTATCTTGGTTTCTTAGGTTTCTGACCAGTTACTGCTATACTCTGATAGATTGTGGGTCTGTGGTCTAAGGAGTCAGGTACACATCTTCCAGATAGTGTGGCTGGGGACGAGTCAGAAACTTAGATTCTGAGGTAGTTTGCATGCCTCTGTCCTAGCCCCTGTCATTCTTTAATATCATTATTTATTTTTTTCTTCTATTATGACAGCACATTTCTTAAGTTGGTTTAATTTTTACTCTCACCACTTAGTACAATACCTGGCAAATAGTAGGGACACGATTTGTTGAGTGAAAGAAGTATACATTTCCAAATGGGTAGTATAGGATTACAACTAATTTTATAGAAACATATTTTCCAAGATTTTATTTATTTGGGAGAGAGGAGAGAGAATGATTTGATGAGGGGCAGGAGAGAGAGAATCTTTAGGCAGGCTCTGCTGAGTGCAGTCAGTGGAGGGGCTTGATTCTATGACCTTGAGATCATCAGCTGAGCCAGAACCAAGAGTCATACACTCAACTGATTGAGCCACACAGGTGCCCCTCCCCTTGCTGTTGTTGAGTGTTGTTAATCTTATGCTCTTTCAGAGTTTCCTCATTTAGCACGCAAAATTACATATGTAGCAAGTATAAGAAATACATATGTATTTTAAAAGTAGTTATGTGGAAGATTTTTGGAATTGCCTTTTTTACTATTTTTTTGTATTTTCCAAATTTCCTGAAAGTATAAAGTCAAGTTTTATGAAAGCACTTTATACTGAGAGAAAAAAAATTTGAATCAAATTTACTGGTGAAAATGGAACATTATTGACTTGGTTTGTGTTTCTTTGATTACTTAATGCTATTTTGTCATTGTTCTTTTTCTTTTGTTTATTTACTTTTTTGGATTCTTAATGGATATGTATGTGTGTAAGCACTCTACCTGATAATCCGATTTGTCAATTATTTTTTCTAATGTGTTCATTCTGGTTATATTTTGGACTGTACACAAATTTGAAATGGTCATTATCTTCTCTGATTTTATAATTTAGAAAGTCATCTGTCTTTTAGAAATCAGATGGTTTGGTTCTTTTTCTCTGGATTGATATCATAAGATGAAATCCTTTTTTCAGTTTGGATTTTTTTTAAACATGGAATTTTGGGGTTATGTAATGAGAAATGTCTATGTAGATTTTTTTCCCTTCCCCAGTTACTAACTAGTTAATGTAGCCGTTGTGTTGTTAATCGTTCCCTTGTCAATTATGACAGCTATTTCTAAGTTATTTGACTCATGCTTTCTAAAAAATTTTAAAGTATTTTAAAGCTATTATGAAAGTTTTCTTTTTATCCCTCCCCCTCACCTCTGTTGTCACAAGACTAGAATCCGTATAATGAAGACCTTACAGCATACTTTTTAGTTTAAGAAATCTAATGCTTTAAGAAATACTTTGCTGATGGACTGTAGTAAAACATTTTCATTCGTTTGAATGATTTTCTAATCTTGTCCATGGTCTTTGATAATTACCATAGAAATCTGCGCATACACTTGCAATGATATTCATACACACATATTATGTATATAGTCTATATGTGAAAATATACTTTTCAGTTTTATAGTCTACACTTTGAAAGTGTCATATAAATACTAACAGTGATTTAGAGTATGAGTTGGGGAAATCAGAATTATAATAACAAGGGTTGTTGGTTAATTGCAGAAGAATACTAATGTTTGTGGTGAAGATTGTCATAAAGAGAAACTTACACATTTTTTGAATATCATTTGGTAGATTTTCCAACAGTTCTGATAGACACGATTTCCAATCATTACAACAAAGGCTTATTGTTTGTGGTTGTAAAATAGCTTTGTCACTTTGTTAGTTCTTCGAATGCCTGATAGAAAATAGGCTGGCCAAAGGAATATTGAAAAAGAACGCCAAAGTTGGTGGCATCACAATTCCAGACTTCAAGCTCTATTACAAAGCTGTCATCATCAAGACAGCATGGTACTGCCACAAAAACAGACACATATATCAATGGAACAGAGTAGAGAGCCCAGAAATAGACCCTCAACTCTGTGGTCAACTAATCTTTGACAAAGCAGGAAAGAATGTCCAATGGAAAAAAGACAGCCTCTTCAACAAATGGCGCTGGGAAAATTGGACAGCCACATACAGAAAAATGAAATTGGACCATTTCCTCACATCACACATGAAAATAGACTCAAAATAGATGAAGGACCTCAATGTGAGAAAGGAATCCATCAAAATCCTTGAGGAGAACACAGGCAGCAACCTCTTCGACCTCAGCTGCAGCAACTTCTTCCTAGAAACATTGCCGAAGGCAAGGGAAGCAAGGGCAAAATGAACTATTGGGGACTTCATCAAGATTGAAAGCTTTTGCACAGCCAAGGAAACAGTTAACAAAACCAAAAGACAACTGACAGAATGGGAGAAGATATTTGCAAACGACATATCAGATAAAGGGCTAGTATCCAAAATCTATAAAGAGCTTAGCAAACTCAACACCCAAAGAACAAATAATCCAATCAAGAAATGGGGAGAGGACATGAACAGACATTTCTGCAAAGGAGACATCCAGGTGGCCAACAGACACATGAAAAAGTGTTCCACGTCACTTGGCATCAGGGAAATCCAAATCAAAACACCAATGAGATACCACCTCACATCAATCAGAATGGCTAAAATTAACAAGTCCGGAAACAACAGATGCTGGTGAGGATGCGGAGAAAGGGGAACCCTCCTACACTCTTGGTGGGAATGTAAGCTGGTGCAACCACTCTGAAAACAGCATGGAAGTTCCTCAAAAAGTTGAAAATAGAGCTACCCTACCACCCAGCAATTGCTCTACTGGGTATTTACCCTAAAGATACAAATGTAGTGATCCATAGGGGCACGTGCACCTGAATGTTTATAGCAGCAATGTCCACAATAGCCAAACTATGGAAAGAACCTAGATGCCCATTAACAGATGAATGGATAAAGAAGAAGTGGTATATATACACAATGGAATACTATGCTGCCATCAAAAGAAATGAAACCTTGCCTTTTGTGACAACATGGATGGAACTAGAGGGTATTATGCTTAGCGAAATAAGTCATTTGGAGAAAGACAACTATCATATGATCTCCCTGATATGAGGAAGTGGAGATGCAATGTCGGGGGTTTGAGGAGTAGGAAAAGAATAAATGAAACAAGGCGGGATTGGGAGGGAGACAAACCATAAGAGACTCTTAATCTCACAAAACAAACTGAGGGTTGCCAGGGGGAGGGGAGTAGGGAGAGGGTGGTTGGGTTATGGACATTGGGAGGGTATGTGCTATGGTGAGTGCTGTGAAGTGTGTAAACCTGGTGATTCATAGACCTGTACCCCTGGGGCTAATAATACATTATATGCTTATAAAAAAAAATAGGCTAGCAATAAATGTGGTTGAATGAATAATAATATTTTTTGTCCTTATTCTGAAAATTGATGTAGGTAATCTTAATCTTACAATTCCATGGAAAAACCTGTATACTCAACCAGTTGAAGCTTTCCTGGGAGACATTTATTTACTCATAGTGCCTTCTTCTAGTAAGTCAACTTTTAAACATTATAACTTAAGTACTTTTATTTGTGAGTGGAAGAATCTTTATATTTGATAATTATACTCAAAATACTTCTGGTGAATTTTTTGAGATACTTCTATATTTAAATTAGCATTCAGAAATTCACATTAAATTGATTTTTACTCCAAATTATTGCAGACTTTGCATTCATGATTATTTTCAAGGATATATTTTAGAATGGTTATGCTTAAAGTTAAAGTAACTAAGTATTCTTTTTTATGCTTCCTGTAGAAATAAAATATGATCCTTTAAAAGAAGAAAAACAACTCTTGGAAGCAAAACAACATGAACTTAAACGAATAGAAGAAGCAAAACAAAAAGTAGCTGATCAAGGTAAAGGAAACAGTAAATAAAAATGATAATAAGAAAAAGAGAAAAGACCTAAATATCACATATGAATATTATTTGTCTCTGGAGGCATTAAAATTATTTAGCGAATGAGGGAATCTTATGTGGGGAATTTTAATGTGGTTTGTACATTTTATCGTGTTTATAGAAATTCTATAGAAACTTACTCTATGACAATAAGTGTATGGTTAGTTTTTAAGTATAATAATTAATTTTATCAAGTATATTTTGTTTTCTAGCTTTAAAAAAATATCCGATTATATCACTTCTTAATTTTTGGGGTGTACCTAGTCCTTTGATATATTTATGTTTTCCCAAATTTATTTGTTTACTTTTGGGTTCATATCTTTTCCTGTTCAGCCTAGACCAGAATAGTCCATTACTTTAACACTTCACTTTTCTCAGTGGAAGGGGTGTCCTGCAGAAATCTCCTTCTCTTCCCCTTGTGCAGTGGTCACTATCAGCCGGTACTTTTTTGTACTCTGTTCTCTCTAGTGTAGCTTTCTCCTTAGTATGGAAATATACTGTAATATGTTAATATGTCTTATCTTTAAACACAAAATGATCTTCCGAACCCAGTTATCTGCTTACCTTCTGTTCTCCCTCCTTCATTTAGTAGCTAACTATCTTACAAATATATGTATACTTACATTGCCAACATTGCCATGCATTTATTTGTTCAATAAAAAAGTGAAATCCAGAGTAAACATTTCACCTTTTGACAAAGAGGTGAAAACAGTAAAGGAGATTTAACAAGAATTTCTGGTGACACTTCTTATATTGTTTTTTCTTCTCTCAGTTCTTTCATATCTAAAGTAGTTGCTCACCACTATGCCCAATCATTTTATTGTGGGCGCCTGGGTGACTCAGTTGGTTAAGTGTCTGCGTTCGGCTCAGCTCATGATCCTGGAGTTGTGGGAGCAAGCCCTGCATCCGGCTCCCTGCTCAGTAGAGAACCTGCTTCTCCCTTTGCTCATCACCCAACTCCTGCTGTCTTGCTCACTTGCTCTCTCTCAAAGAAATAAACTCTTAAAAAGTCTGGCTAGTAGAACTGTCATCAGATTTTTCTTAGGAATAGTTTTGGTCACTTACTTTTTTATCCTTTGAATGGGCCATACCTTCCTGCTTCTTTATATGCCTTGTGATTTCTCATTAAAATCTGGATATTTGGATATAATCATGTGATATCTGTTAAAATGAAATTCACCCCATTACTATGGTTTTCTTTTTTTTTTTTTTAATGTTTTTGTTTATTATTTTTCATTTTTATAGGAGGTCCCTAGTCCAGGGATCAGTCTGAGGTGTAAATGTAAGGTATTCTCAGATCTTTTCTAAGCCTGAGCCTATTTCTTTTCCCCATTGAGCTGCCCAAGTGCCCTGATAATGGGTTTTTTTTTAGGGTTGGAGCTTTTCCTCTGTGAGGAAAATGAGAAAAAAAAAACAAAAGAGTTTAAAATGTTGTAAAATAATAGGTTGTGGGCTCTGAGCAGGGTAAGGAATTGAGAAGGAAACTACTGGATGGGGGAATGAAAATTTTGCATTGAACTGAATGAATAGATTCATAGAGCAAAGGATTTTACTAGGATGTGGTGGTAACCAATCAAATAAAAAAAATGCTGTGTCTTCAGAGAGCTTTTATTTTGTTTATTTACTAATTCTAAAGTCCTTTTATAGTTAAGTGTATTTATTCATCTGTTCACTGAATCTTGGATTTGATGTAAATATATCTTCATCAGCTTATCCTCCTTGGCAGTTGAATTAGGGAGTAGTAGGTCATTAGAAGAAAAGACAGATAATATGTGTGTACAGGTGGAACAGGACTAGAAATAGGAAATGAGGTAGTTTTCGTTGGCATTTTCAAATGGGGGAAAGGAGGATAGTAACTTGTGGTTATCAAAGGCGTATTCTTTTCGAAGATTATTTATCTCAGATCATGGGGTGGAGCAGCAGGAGAGGAGGGAGAATCGTTGGGCAGACTCTCCTCTGAGCACAGATCCCAATGCAGGGCTTGATCCCAGGACCCCAAGGTCTTGACTGGAGCAGAAATCAAAAGTTGGATGCTCAACCGACGGAGCCATCCAGGTGCCCCTCCCTCAAAGTCATGTTAAAAAAAAATTAGGAACTTCAGTCCTTTATTTTGTCTATCCCCTGGAAAGTTCTTCGTGTTGGATTCATCAGCAAGAAAAATGTATTCAACTGTTTTATACATTGAACCACATACAACTTGTAATAATATCACTAATTTTAAGAGAGATGCCTACTTCCTGCTATTTCTGGCTTTTATAATTTAAGACCCATTATAATTCTTACCTAATAATCTTCATTGTTTTCCAAGTCTTTATGTACTCAGGTATATTTAACAGAGGTTGTAAAATTGAATGGCAGTAAGTTTGGTTGGATTTAGTTTCATTAAAAAAATATATTTTGAAAATTATGTGTTTGGTTGCCTTTGAAAGTCTGTTGGTATGGAAGACTTTGGGAAAGCAGGCTCTTAGTGTTCTGTTTACAAATACAGATTGTTTTCTTTAACATGGCAATGTTAATGTTATCTTGAAATGTGAATACTTACACAGTATATTTTTCAGTCAAGTTAAAGAATATTTGCTATTGTAGACAAACTTCGGGTGGAGAAACAAGACACTTTTACAGAAAAATTAATTACTCAGATCATAAAAAATCTTCAAGTGAAAATTTCCAACATCCATATTCGTTACGAGGATGACGTAAGTATTTTAATAGGTAAAACTTGTTTTTTTATGTTTTTATTTTACTGTTTGTTGACACCTGCTCTGTAGTGGTCAACCTGTTGGATGCTGAAAAGTGGAGGGACACAGAGCTGAAAATGACCTGATCTTTCTTTTCTGTAATTAGTTTTAATTCACAGTGTTTATTGCTTTGACTGCACTTTCCTAAAATGTTCAAAAATCAGATAATGAAGGAAAAGGCCTTTTTATATTATGGTCACCTTTGATGGTTGGGCACTATGAATTTAGTTGATATGTATTTTTAAAATACTTTATAGTTACCTCCTGGAAATTACACTGGTGTAGGAAGGAATCAGTAGAGCTAGATTTAGATTACCTCAAATAGATCCTGTATTTTCTCTGAAACACACAGTTATTGACATCTCAGAGTACTGTTGTGTGTGCCATCAATTGATCAATAAGCTTTTTTTATAAACTGAAAAACATGCATTTTTATTGCATAATAATACATTGATACTTGATACCTTAATTAGTATTTGGAAAAATATAGGAGTAAAAGTTGTAGTAAGTAGTAAAATGTTTTTGAACGTTTGAGATATAGAATATTTCCCAGGAAATGAACTTTTTCAATAAAATGAATTTTAACTTATAAAAATCTGAGTAAAATTTGCTCTTTCCTCTTTAGATCACAAATCGAGACAACCCGCTATCATTTGGTATTTCCCTTCAAAATCTCAGCATGCAGGTACTTCATTTGAAAAGAAATTTAGGGGAAGGGAGGGAAAAATGAAACAAATTGAAAACAGAGAGGGAGACAAACCATAAGAGACTCTTAATCTCAGGAAACAAATCAAGGGTTGCTGGAGGGGAGGCGGTAGACGGGATGAGGTGGCTGGGGGATGAATATTGGGGATGAATCTGTGCTGTGGGGAGTGCTGGGAGCTGTGTAAGACTGATGAATCATAGACCTGTACCCCTGAAACAAATAATACATCATATGTTAAAAAGAAAAAAAAATAGAAATAAAAATAGATAAATTGAGAGGGGAATTTTTTTTTTTGTTTTTCAAAATAAGAACTTGGGGGGAAAATGAGCAAAATGTAAAATACAGTAACATGATATAGCCAAAAAAAATTTAACCCTATTTTGTAGTATAGTTCATCTAACTATTAATTACTGTTTGTGTGTGTAGCATCAGAAGTAGTCGTCTATATAGAATTACTACAGAAAGTGCATAGGCTGGATTGGAGTTGGGGGTAGTTAGGTTACCATTTTAAAAAACGGTTGACAATCAAATTTAGTTTAAAATATGAGGGCCTGTTATTTGCAAATTAGAACATTCAAGACTTTTCTTAAATAAGTAGAAAGTAAAAGTAATAAATACTCATTTCAGAAACTTTGATAAGTCATGAAAAGCATAAACCAATCACTCATTTCCTCACTGCCATTATTAATATTGTGGCAAACTTTCTTCCTGTCCAGTTTTTCAAACTGAGGAATTTTTAAAGTATAAGAGCAAGTAGAGGCTTGCGTCCAGAATAGACAGTTGTGGAATTTGACATTTGGTTTAAGTTTTAAATACTTTATTTTAAAGAATAAACTGTTAGGAATAAAGTCTAATTCTGTTTTGTTTTCTACTCTTCACCCTTCTCCAGAGAGAAACACCATAAGTGATATTTTATGTGATTTTTCTATAAATTTACATTCTTCTATCACAGTGTTTTTGACATTTACTTGTGTTGCTACACATAATTCAGTTTAATTGCTGTGTAGTATTTCATTACCTGCTTTTATTTGTTATATCCATTGGGTTTTTGTAAATAATCTCTTCTTAAAACATGGATCTACTACAAACAATAAATAAGAAAAGCCAAATGAAAAGTTATCAAATGAAGTTGGGTGGGATAAACTGTCAAGTGTTGCTGTAAGTTTGAAAAATAAGGATGGAGAATGAGCCATTGGCTGTGGTGGTGTGGAGGTAGTGGGTAGCTGTGACAGCAATGGTGTTGACCAACACCGTTGGGAGACCTTGGAATCTGGTGTCCTAGCCCAGACCTATTCAGTTAGAAACTCAAGTGGGGGCCAAGCAGACTAAGTTTTAGAAAGCCCTCCAGGTGATTCTGATGCAACGCTCAAGCTTGAAAACTTGACTGCCGTCATCTCTTCAGTTCTCTACTAATAAATGAAAACGATCTTTGCAGAATAAGCATCTAAACACTGTATTCCCCTCAGTGGCTTCTCATTGCTATTGGAATAAAGTCAGTAGTTTTGTTTTAAAATAGTTTATAATTGCTTTGTAGTGTGACCCCAGGTGACATTTGGTTTCACCTCTTTGCTTTGCATTGTGTTCTCTGACCATACTAGGCTTCTTCAGTTCCCTGAACATTTTGCATATTTGCATATTTTTCTACTCTGAATCATATTCTTTACTGACCTTAAAATCAGCAGTTTCTATTCATATATCCTATATTGAACATCACTTTCTCCCTTACATCCCTGAGTTTGAGGCTCCTACCTTATTCTGAGAACTGTGTATTTAACCTCTATGGTGGCACTTGCCTGTTTGTAATTGCTTCTTCACTTTTTCATTCAGCAGTGAGCTCTTTGAAAGCAGAGGCTTTCTTGTGCTCAGTTAATATCCTTTCACTGAATGTTTCAAGACCATTTTTATGGGAAATTGGTCAAGGGCATGAATGGTGCCGTTCCATCAGTATGCATTTCACATGTAAATAATACTTTTCACTGTTAATTTTCTTTTTAGACAACTGATCAAAACTGGGTTCCATGTTTACATGATGAAACTGAGAAACTGTTCCGTAAGGTAAAATATTTTGTCAGTCCATAGACTTAATAAACGAAACTTTTAGAAAGGTATTTGCTAGTAAGGATTTATGTGAATTGTGTTTACTTGCTTAACTCTATCATATGACTCCATTATTTGAGACTTCTGAAAATAGTATATGTTAAAGAAGAAAATGAGGCATGTAATAAATTTTATTTATTTTCAGTTAATCCGATTGGACAACCTTTTTGCCTATTGGAATGTGAAGTCTCAGTTGTTTTACCTTAATGATTATGATGAATCATTGGTAAGTAAATCTTTTTGATATGTGTGTGTACACCTTTGTTGGTATCATACTTTGCATAAGGTTTTATTCATTATCACTTATTAACATACTGTAGTCTGGTCTCTTTTACTAGGCAAATCTGTTAGCATTTACAGGAATAGATGAATATATATGTGCCTGTACACGTACATGTATGGATCTTTTTTTTTTTGTATCATAGACATACAGCATTGGTATATATTAGTTTTATGTGTGCACTGTTATGGTTCAGTACTTGTACATAATGTGAAATGATCACAGTAGGTCTAACATGCATTACCATACATAGTTAATTATAGAACTTTTTTCTTTGGGTGAGTACTTTTAAGATTTACTCTCTCAGCAATGTCAAAATGTGCAGCACAACATTGTTAACTATAGTTGTCATTGCTGCACATTTACATATATCTCCATGACTGACTTATTGTATAACTAGAAGTTCTTAACCTTTTGACTCCCTTTACACATTTCACATATCTCTCACTCTATTTCAGACAGCCATCTGTTTGTTTTCTGTATCTGTGAGTATGAGGTTGGCCTTTTTTTAAAGTATTCTACATATAATTGAGGTCAGATGGTATCTGCCTGACTTATTTCACTTAGAGTAAGGCCATCAAGGTTCATCCTTGTTGCAAATGGCAAGATTTCCTTCTCTTTAATGGCTTAATAATAATCCACAGTGTGTTTTCTTTATCCATTCATCTATCCATGGAGTTTTTAAAAAAGATTTTATTTATTTATTTGATACACAGAGATCACAGGTAGGCAGAGAGGCAGGCAGAGAGAGAAGGGGAAGCAGGCTCCCTGCTGAGCAAGGAGCCTGATGTGGGGCTCGATCTCAGGACCGTGAGATCATGACCTGAGCCAAAGGCAGAGGCTTAACCCACTGAGGCACCTAGGCTCCCCATCAGTGGATTTCTAGATGGTTTCTGTGTCTTGGCTATTATCATTAATGCTGCAGTGAACATAATGGTGCATGAATCTTTTCTATTTCATGATTTTCGTTTCTTTTAATAAATACTCGGAAGTGGAATTGCTGGATTGTATGGTAGTTCTTTTTAATTTTTTAAGGACCCTCCATATTGTTTTTCCATAGGGATTGCATCAATTTACATTTCCACCAACAGTGCATAGGAATTTCCTTTTCTTCGCATTCTTGCCAGCGCTTGTTATTTCTTTTCTTTTCTTTTTTTTTTTTTTTATAATAACCATTTTAACAGGTAATAGCTCATGCTTTTGATTTGTGATTCCCCTGGTTATTAGTGGTATTGAATACCTTTTCATTTGCCTTTTGGCTATCTGTATGTTCAAGAAATGTCTATTCAGTTCTTATGCCATTTTTAAATTGGATTTCTGAAATTGGGGTGTATGAGTTGTTTATGTATTTTGAATATTGATCCCTTGTCAGATAAATGATTTGCAAATATTTTTATGAGTTTTATGGTTTGAGGGCTTCCATTCAAGTCTTTTAATCTATTTTGAATTAATGTTTGTGTATGGTGTAAGGTAGTGGTCCAGTTTTATTCTCTTGCATGTGGCTGTCCAGTTTTCCAAACACGACATATATTGAAGAGACTCTCCTTTCCTCATATTATATTTTTGGCTTCTTTGATATAATTTATTTATTTTATTTTAGTTTTTTAAAGAGTTTATTTATTTGACAGACAGAAATCACAAGTAGGCAGAGAGAGAGGGGGAAGCAAGCTCCCTGCTGAGCAGAGAGCCTGATGTGGGTCTCGATCCCAGGACCCTGAGATCATGACCTGAGCCAAAGGCAGAGGCTTTAACCCACTGAGCCACCCAGGCGCTCCTTCTTTGTTATAATTTAATTGACCATATATGCATAGGTATATTTCAGGGCTCTTTCTTCTCTTGCTATGTGTATCTGTTTTTGTGCCAGTACCATACTGTTTTGATGACTATGGTTTTGTGATATAACTTGAAATCAGGAATTTGATAGCTCCAGGTTTGTTCTTTATCAAGATTACTTTGGTTATTCGGGGTCTTTTGTGGTTTCATACATATATTAGGGTCTTGTGTTCTATTTCTGTGAATAATGCCATTGGAAATTTGATAGAGATTGCATGAATTTGTTGATTTCTTTGGATGGTATGGACTTTTTAACAGGATTATTTCTTGCAATATAAAGCATGGAATGTTTTCCCATTTTTTTGCATCTTCAATTTCACTCTTCATTATCTTATAGTTTTTGGTGTACAAAGCTTTACCTACTTGGTTAAAAATTTTTTTTAATTAAAATACTTGTTTTATTGCTTTAATTACCTAAAGCTACAAAATGTAACACATTTCCTTATAGTAGTTTCAGTTAATTTTCTTTTTTAAAGTTTTTATTTAAATTCTAGTTAGTTAAGATATAGTGTAATATTTGTTTCAGAAGTAGAATTTAGGGATTCATCACTCACATGTAACACCCTATTCTCATTACTAGTGCCGTTCCTAATTTATTTAGCCCATCACTTATTTAGCCCATCCCACACTCACCCACCGCCAGCAACCCTCAGTTTGTTCTCTATTTTTAAGTCTTTTATGGTTTGACTCCCCTCCCCCCTTTTTTTCACCCCTTCACATATTTTCATCTGTTTTGTTTCTTAAATTCCACATATGAGTGTAGTCATATGGTATTTGTCTTTTTCTGACTGACTTCCTTGGTTAAATTTATTCTTAGGTATTTTATTCTTTTTGCTATAATTGTAAATTGGATTGTTTTCCTAATTTTCCTTTCTGCTACTGCATTATTAGTGTATCGAAATGCAATAGAATTCTGTATATTAAATTTGTATCCTGCAACTTGGTTGAATTTATTTATTCGTCTTAACAGTTTTGGTGGAGTCTTTAGGGTTTTCTGTATAGAATGTTGTGTCATCTACAAACAGTGACAGTTTTACTTCTTTTCCAATTTGGATGCCTTTTGTTCTTGCTTAATGGCTCTGGCTGGGACTTCTAATACTATGCTGAATAGAAGTGGCAAGAGTGGGCATCTTTGTCTTTTTCCTGATCTTAGAGGACGAGCTTTCAGTTTTTAACTGTTGAGCATGTTAGCTGTAGATTTGTTATATCTGGCCTTTATTATGTTGAGGTATATTTCCCTTACACCTACTTTCTTGAGATTCCTTATCATGAGTGGATGGTGAATTTTATCAGATTTTATATATGTGCCTGTACAGATATGTAAAAACACACACTATATATCTAAATAGTTCCTAGATTATTCTTAGTGGGAATTAGTGGGAGTTTAATGGGATATTATCTAACCACTTCAGTATTTTCCATAGCTAAGTCCTCCTGAGTTTGAGTTATTTATTTTTTAAATTGCTTAAAAAAATTTTTTTTTATGTAATAGGATTTTTGTAGAGTAAAGATACATTGGCATGAATATAAATAAAAGCAGTTTGTCTTTTAATAGGACAGCTTGAGGAAGGGCATTGTCTATCGAAATATTGTTCCGGAAGGTTATGATTTTGGTAAGTATGTTTTATAAAATAAGTGCAATTAAAATAATCTGTATAAATTTTGAATAAACATTGATAATGTCACTGTAATTTTTCATGTTAATTTTGTCATATAACTCAAGGTATTTATGCACAAAAACCAGTTACCTATTCTACGCCATTCATTGTTGGGGAGCTTTTTGCTATATTTTGAAACTATAGGAAAGAAAAGTGTCCAACAAGAGAGGATGTAATAAATGTGGTAAATCTCTAAGGATTATTCAGTAATAATTATGCTCTTTTAAAGACATTTTATGTGCAAAAACAATAAGGCTAGAAGCTGCTATAGTCTGTAGTGTGATCTTACTGTTTTAAAAATGTATATTTAAAATTTTTCTTCTTCATACTTTTTTCTGGTTCCAGATTTTCCAAAATGAACATGTAATACTTTTATAATCAGAAATGAGTTAACTAAAACTTCAAATTGAAAGGAGTACTATTTTTTTCTACACTATAGGCACTCAATAAATACTAGGCAATGGATGGATAAATTATTTATTGGATTTGGTTGTCTGATGTCACCTACCAGTGATTCTTTTCTGTATTCTTCTACCTTCATGATTGTACTTTATTAATTTCCTGACATGGCTATTTTTTTTTTTTAAGACTTATTTGAGAGAGCTCACATGTGCACGAGATGGGGGATGGGCACGGGAGAGACAGAGGGAGAGAGAGAGAATCTGGAGCTGACTCCCCATTGAGCGTGGAGCCCCAGGCTACTGAGTGGGGAACTCAAAGAGCTCAAAGCTGGCTTGATCTTACCACTTGAGATCATGACCTGAGCTAAAACCAGGATTTGGGTGCTCATCTAGCTGAGCCAGCCAGACACCCTTGAAGTGACTCTTCTTGTTTTCACTCTTGAAACCAGTTGAAAGTCATGCAATAAGTATTTTATTTTCTAGATTTTTTTTTTTTTCTGAAAGGAAACATTAGTAACAGATGAGATTGTGTATCGTGTGTGTTGATGATTCTCCTGTCTATCATTTTAGGTTTGACTGATTTTTCCTTTTCCCTACTATCATTTCCTGCTCCATTCGTTAGTGAGGGTCTGGTGAGAGACAGACTGCACAGTAATATGAGCAGGGGAAGTTTAATATAAAGAATTACTATCAAAGGACTGGAGTGACAAGGGGTTGGCTAATAGAAAGCAGAGAACTCTAATGAATACAGGAATAATAGAAGGAACTGCCCCTCCCCTGGGACTAAGTGCCCAAAGAACGGGGTCTGTCTGCTTCAACACTGAGATCTAGACCTTGTTGGAAAGGACATAACCAGGGCTCACGACTGCCGGGAAAAGTCCGTCTGGTGCCACACCACTAACCTGTTGGCAATTTGCCCTCAGGAACTTCAGCATTTCTCTTGGGGAGTTGTCTCACAGGAGGCACTTCACTGCAAAATTGCCCTAGGGTGCTGGGAGAATATGCTGGCTGTGGCTAGTGCTGAAGACCTCTGTCATGCTGCAGGAGCTGCCTGCTGTAGGAGCCTTTTGCTAGCATCCAGGCTGCGGAAAAGTCCTGGTACTGTAGAAGTCTGTGGAGTGAGCCCATTAGAACCAGGAACTCCCCTGCAGTAGCTCTCCAGTGTCCAGCTTTATGCTAGCTGCTAAAGAAAAAAAATAAAGGGCCCAAATCTAGTTTTTGGATTAAGTAGTGAATTCCAAATTCATAGCCAAATTGATAGTTGGTATATACCTTCTGGAGAGGGAAGGACTAAAGCTTTCTTTTTTCCTTTCTTTTCTTTTTTAAAAAAGATTTTACTTATTTGTCAGAGAAAGAGAGAGAGCGCACATAGGGAGAGTGGCAGGCAGAGGGAGAAGCAGACTCCCTGCCGAGCTAGGTAGGAGTCCACTGTGGAACTCGATCCCAGGACCCTGGGATCATGACCGGAGCCAAAGGCAGAATCTTAACAAACTAAGCCACCCAGGTGTTCCAGACTAAAGGCTTTTTTATTTTTTTAAAATTAATTTACTTATTTTCAGCATAACAGTATTCATTATTTTTTTACCACACCCAGTGCTCCATGCAATCTGTACCC
Organism: Mustela lutreola; assembly: GCF_030435805.1. NCBI lineage: Eukaryota > Metazoa > Chordata > Mammalia > Carnivora > Mustelidae > Mustela > Mustela lutreola. Next base: position 82,872,693 of record NC_081301.1, on the reverse strand, counting down.
TCTATAATACCATTTCAAAGCCCTCAGATTGTTTTTCAGAGTCCCTAGTCTCTCATGATTCACCTCCCCTTCCAATTTCCCCCAACTCCCTTCTCCTCTCTAACTCCCCATGTCCTCCATGCTATTTGTTATGCTCCACAAATAAGTGAAACCATATGATAATTGACTCTCTCTGCTTGACTTATTTCACTCAGCATAATCTCTTCCAGTCCCGTCCATGTTGCTACAAAAGTTGGGTATTCATCCTTTCTGATGGAGGCATAATACTCCATAGTGTATATGGACCACATCTTCCTTATCCATTTGTCCGTTGAAGGGCATCTTGGTTCTTTCCATAGTTTGGCGACCGTGGCCATTGCTGCTAGAAACATTGGGGTACAGATGGCCCTTCTTTTCACGACATCTGTATCCTTGGGGTAAATACCCAGGAGTGCAATTGCAGGGTCATAGGGAAGGTCTATTTTTAATTTCTTGAGGAATCTCCACACTGTTCTCCAAAGAGGCTGCACCAACTTGCATTCCCACCAACAGTGTAAGAGGGTTCCCCTTTCTCCACATCCCCTCCAACACATGTTGTTTCCTGTCTTGTTAATTTTGGCCATTCTAATTGGTATAAGGTGATATCTCAGTGTGGTTTTAATTTGAATCTCCCTGATGGCTAGAGATGAACATTTTTTCATGTGTCTGATAGCCATTTGTATGTCTTGATTGGAGAAGTGTCTGTTCATATCTTCTGCCCATTTTTTTATATGGTTGTCTGTTTTGTGTGTCTTGAGTTTGAGGAGTTCATTATAGATCCTGGATATCAACCTTTAAAGGCCTTTTTTGTTTGTTCTTTATTTAATGGGACAGACAACAGTTTATTTATAGGCTGAGATCGGAATGATCTGTAGAATATGAAAAACAAATGAGCAAGAGAGAGGACGGATAATTTCTTTATGAAATATGGGTGAAAGGGGATAGGATCTCATGTACAAGTGGAGTGCTTGGCCGCACAGAGGAACATGATTAGTTCATTTGTAAGAGAGATTTTAGGTATAAGAGAAGTCCTTCTTCTAGTAGAGATGGTAATAGTAGTGTATGGAATTTCTCTTATGAGCAGTTATTTTTTAATATCTGAGGTGTGGGCGTTTCTGGAGGGAAGAGAGGCTATGAAATTGTCATGTAGGTAAACAGGAGAGTGAATTCACTACAGTGGTGCTCTCAAAGTACAGTTCAGACTAGCAACATCAGTATTACTTGGGAACTTTTTAGAAATAGATGTCCTAGGGCCCATTCCAGACATAGTGAATCAGAACTTCTGAGAGTGAGCCTTGGCAATCTGTTTTAATAAGCTTTCCTGGTGATCTTGATTATTGACATTTTGAGAGCCACTTCGCTAGAGTAGGGGCTGGGCAGTTCTTTTTTTGTTTGTTTGTTTATTTTTTATTGTTTTGGTAAAAGGCCAAATAGTAAATAATTTTCAGTTTTAAGGCCATATATAGCTGTTGTCTCATATTTTCCTTTGTTTCTTTTAAACAACTCTATAAAGATAAAGCTGTAAAAATCATTCTTAGTTTATTGATTGTACAAAAACACACTATGGTATGCATTTACCTAAACTGGACTAAATGTTGTATGACTGCCTAGCAACAGTGAGGACCTTTGGGTTTTATGACATTACAGTGAGACCAGTCTGTGTGATAGTATACATTTTTGTTTTGGTTTGTTTTTCTAACCAAATCGAATTTCTCAGGTAGTTTACAGATGTAGAATAAATAGAGAGGGTTTTTTATCCATAATTAGAGTTTTGCCTGGTAAGTACTGACAAAGTGAGAAGACAGAGGAGTGAAAACTGAATGCAGGGAGATGATTAAAATAACTGATCATAGAATTTTAATAGGGTAGAGAGGGACCTGAGGACATGAAACGGAGGTGAAAGACAGAACTGATGAAGATTAATGAATTGTCCGTCCCACAGGACCTGAAGGTTCAGTATTGGAGTACTGGAGAGCTAGGTGGTGGTGGTGGTAGGAGATTTGGATGCTTGAGACTGAGTTTATGGAAAGGTCTAGCAAATAGGAATGATAAGATCTAGTGGATGAAGTAAGGGTGGAGAAATCCAAGGTTCTGAGAGGCTATGATTTTGGAAGAATTATTTGTATGTTGAAATCACTCAGAAATTAGAGTTGCCAGGAGCTAAAATCAGATGTAGGAGAGGTTGTAACCCAGGGATGGATAGAGATTGCAGCCAGGGAGACTATAAGGGATTGTGTAGTCTTGTATGTAACTTAAGAAGGCTGGGGGAGAGGAGTCATTTTATTTTCAGATAGTGAACATACACTTTTGTGTACATACACTTTTTAAACTTTTTTTTCTTAAAAGATGTATTTATTTAGAGAGAGGGTGTGAGGGGAGACACAGAGGGAGAATCTCAAGCCGACTGCACGCAGATCCCAACGTAGGGCTCCATCTCATGACCCTGAGATCACTACCTAAGCCAAACCAAGAGTTGGACCCTTAACTGATTGTGCCTCCTAAACACCCCTAAACTTTATTTTACTATTTCCTTCCACTTACGTATATATAAATTTTTCTTACTTTTTTTGACTATATATTACTTTATAGATGTATCATGATGAATTTAGCCAATCTCCATTTGCTGAGTATCTTCTTGGTCCACTCAGTTTCAAAGTGTATCTGAATGCTCAGTGTGTAAAAAAAATTAAGTGCTGTGCCTCGGGAATGATTAAAACAAGAGGAACATACTATGTTTTTTATAGATTAGCTTATAATTTAGTAGTTGATCTTAGTATAGATTCTGCTATTGTTTGTCTCCCCCTGCAAGAATTCTTCTCTTTCTGGAACTAAGTATGAAGGGTTGAGTTTAATCCATTTTGGATCATAGGTCGAGCCAAGAAGGTCATCCTGGGTTAACTCACTCATCTCACTTCTCCTTTTGCAAGTTAAAATGGGGCAGATGGATACAAAGAAACTGATCAGAAATTCAGACATCATAATTGTATAATAGAAGTCAGTGATCAAATAAATATTTTTTCTCTAACTTAGCACTTTTAATGTAATTCCTTTAAACTGTGTTTTTGTTAAGATTATTTTATTAGACTGTTTTTGCCTTTTAGAGGTTGTTCCTGCTTTTAAGGATTATGTTGGTATTTTGAGGGGGAGTTAACTTAGGCTTCATTTACTTAAGGAACATGTAAATTATAGGAGGAAGATAAAAGAATCTTGTTCATTAATTAAATGGCAGTTCATCTGACCAAATTATAGCAATGTGGCAATCTGGGAAAGTAAGACGAGTATAAAAAATGAAAGTCAGTATTTTCCACTTCATCCCCTTTGTACTTTGGGACTCTTGAAATATAACTTCAGTTTAACTTTTTAAAATTTATATTATTCTTCAGTGTTTCGCCCCATATCTGCTAATGCCAAACTTCAGATGAATCGGCGATCGGATTTTGACTTCTCTGCCCCCAAGATAAACCTGGAAGTTGAGTTACATGACATAGCAATTGAATTTAATAAACCACAGGTGATTTTTTTTTAATGAAATTGTAAATTGTGAGTTATAATTTGATAAAAGCAGAACTAAGATTTTAAATGTATTTCAAACACAATATGGTAACATTTCCTTTAGAAAGTCAATAATTTAACTTTTTTAACAATTGAACAAAAAAATCTGAAACATTTAAGAGCCTTAATTTTTTCATCCTTCAGTATTTCAGTGTTATGGAGCTTCTTGAATCAATTGATATGATGACGCAAAATCTGCCATACAGGAAGTTCAAACCTGATGTACCTCTTCACTATCATGCCAGAGACTGGTAAAATGACTAACTTTTTTTTTTTTTTTTTAAATTGAGGTATAATTTTACATATTATGTCCAGGTTTATAACATGGTGATTTGATATTTGTATATGTCATAAACTGATCACCACAGTAAGTTTGGTTAAGGTCCATCACCATATATAAGGACAGATTTTTTTCTTTAGAACTTTACAGGTATCTTAGCAACTTGCAAATATGCAGTAGAGTATTAAATATTTTGACCATGCTGTATATTCTATCCTTACTACTTATTCACCCATTTCACCCAGTGCCTCTGCCTCACCTCTGTCAACCACCAGTCTGTTTTCTGGATCTATGAGCTCAGTTTTTTGGTTTTTGTTTTTTAAGATACCATATGTAAGTGAGATCATACTGTGTTGTCTTTCTTTGTCTGATTAATTTCACTTGGCATAATGTCCATCAGGTCTATCCATGTTGTCATAAATAATAAGATTTCATTCCTTTTTATGACGAATAATATTCTGTGGTTTATATACCATATTTTCTTTATCCATTCATTCGTTGATGGATACGTAGGTGGTTTTTGTATTTTTACTACTGTATTTAAATAATACTGCATTTACTATCAGGGAACATACATCTCTTTGTGCTAGTATTTTCATTTTCTTAAGATAAATACCCAGAAGTAGAATTGCTTGATCTAAAAAAATTTAAGATTTATAAAATATAGTTTAAGAGTGAATTTATTGACTTTAAGAATAATTTTTTAAGATCCTCTTTAAGGGCAGTTAAAGATTGTCATTTGATTTATGGCTTTTGCTTATTATGTTAATAAAATTGATTTAGTGGATTTAAAAAAAACAAAAATGGAGATACAATAATACCATCAATTAACTGTATTTTTAGGATTATTAGAAACTATATTCTAGCTTGTGTTTGGCAATGTCTTTTTTTAAAAAAAAAAAAATGCAAGCTTTTGCATTAGATATTTTAAACCTATGTGATTAAAGTTGAAAATGAGGGTATGATTTTACTCATTCAGAAGTCTTGTTATTCCATTTATGAAGCTCTTGTTTTCTAGAAGTTGCAGTTACTCTTTCAGTTGACCTTTAATTACTGTTCAGGTGACTAAAGTGCTATTTGCCAAGTAGTACTTCAATGGTCTTTCTGTAGAGCTATATTTTTTGTAACACAATTCAGTGATTTTGCTTGTTTTTAAGAGGTAAGATTAATAATTACTGTAGTCTTAGTATGAACAGGGCTGGGAAAAATGAAGTGCCTAGGTCCATAGTCTCTGTACTCTGTATGCTGTTTTAGAGTAGAAGCAGTTTTGTATTTCATACTGTTGGCTTGAATGGTGTCAAGTGTGGGGTTTTGTTTTTGTTTTCTCACTAGGTGGGCTTATGCTATACATGGTATTCTTGAAGTGAATGTCTGCCCCCGGTTACGGATGTGGTCATGGAAGCATATTAGAGAACACAGGCAAAAAATGAAGCAGTATAAAGAACTGTATAAAAAAAAGATAACAACTAAGAAGCCAGCTGGTGAAATTCTCATCTCTTTGGAGGTCAGCATATTTCGAAATTATTGAATATTTTCTACTACATAATTCCTCATAATTTGTTTAAATTTTGACTGGACCATTCGCTTTCAGTTAGACTTTTTCGTACTCCTGTTCTTCATTTCAGTTGGGTGATAGAAACTCTGGTGATACTCTCCAGATCTATGAGCTCAGGTTTTTGGTTTTTGTTTTTTTAAGATACCATATGTAAGTGAGATCATTTGAGATTATTCTCAATCTGGAGAGATTTGAGTTCATGCAAAAAAGTAACTTGAAGCCTCACATTATGATTTTTTTAACCTCAAAACCTAAAAAGCATTTGCTATATTGATTCCAGTCTTTCTGTGTCAGTTTCACAGCCTTCTACTACCTGTAATCATTCCATTTCCCCTGTTACCATCTGATGGCGGTGATTAGATGAATTTCTTGTCTTTTGTATATACTGTGCTTATACTTGTAGCCAGGTCCCTCTGTCTTTCCTCATCTCTGTTTATTCCAGTTTTACTCACTCCTCAAGCTCTACGTAAGTCACATCTCTTATATGAACTTTCCTGAATTTTCTACCCATACAGAATCCATTTTCTCTTCATTCTTGGGCATTTCTAGTCTTTACCAGCAACTCTACACTTCATTATCTGTCTTGAGAATTCCCTAAATACTGGCCTTATCTGTTAGCATTATGTTATATTCTAGAAGGGATTGTTTTATGGATGGATGATGTTTAGTTTAGGGAAACTGTGGGGAGATAGTCTCTTAAAATTCAACCATTCTGAATCTAGGCCAGTTTTCAATTAGGAGCTCCCTAAAAATTGACTTTTATTTTTATGTTTGAGGTAAGAGACTTTCTGCAGACCTAGACTGTTAGGAATGCTTGGGTTGATAGTCTTTTGGGATGGTTACAGATTTCCTTAAATTTTTTTTTTTTTTGAGGGGGGACCTTTTTTGATCTTAACCTGAATCCTCCAAGTCTACTGAATAGTAGAACTCTGAGTAAATTGTTTTCTAGATAATAACAGATCATGGTTGCTTCTGTTATGGGGAAAAAGATTTTAGCATGCAGCTCTAAGAAAAAAAGTAATCATGGGAATAATGTAATATGATGAAAAATTTAGTTTATCTCCGTTACTTTACTCAGTAGCCATAAAAGCTTTAGAAAGTACAAAATTTCAAAACAAGTTTTAAGTGTATCTAGATCTATTTGGAATATATTAAAGATGACACACCAACTGTGCTTATAATATGAAGGATTTAGAATTACATTTTTAGTTGAAAGTGACACTAATGTGTTTATCCTCAGTTGTAGTTAGAACCCAAATAAAAGTCATTTTAAGCAATGCCTATATGGTATCTTTTAGTATGGGTCTGTAAATCTCAATATGACACCTATATGCATGACATGTATGATTTCTTTAGGAACGTTACTCAATCATTACTAATTTCTAAGCTGACATATGTAAGCACTGCTTCTCAGAATTTAAAAGCAGTATTATGTTGATGGTTGATCTGTGTTTTGTTTCCTTTTATGTCTTTCCTTACTGCAGCAGTTTGTTAGATTATAAATGAAAATTTTATCATTTTTCTCTTTCTATTGACTATATGAAATTATTCATTTAAACACACTTTTGTTTATATTTTAAGGAGTTGGAAAAGACCTTGGATGTATTTAATATAACTATATCAAGACAACAGGCAGAAGTGGAGGTAATCCCAGATTATCTTTCAATCAATAAAAATAAATCTAGATTCCATGTAGATTTAACAGATGCAGTGATATTATTAGTGTTCGGCTATATATGCTGTTTCCTAAAAGGGGTTCAAATTTGCTTCTTTGTGCTGTAAGAAAAATTAACTTGATATTTTGTTCCATACATTTGAATTAGGTCCTCTGGAGGAAAAATTCTTGCTAAGTAATTTGGGTAAATAATTCTTGCTAAATAATTATCAAACACTGAGTTCATAAGAAGGTGAAAATCCAATCTTGTGGGGAGTTGGTGGTGTGATTATGGTGACTTGTAAGACAGTAGTGCTCTCTACCTGGAAATCCTAAATTACGTTTGACTTATGTTGCTTTACTTTGTTTGGTTGTCTGTTTGTATATTGTTTACATTTTTTCACTGGAATAGTTTAATTTTGTAAATGTCATTTTTCTTTCTCTTTAGATTGCTAAATAAAGGATAATTTGTTATTTATTTGAAAATTTATTCATTTTAGGTAAAGAAAGCTGGATATAGGATTTTCAGGGAAGGAGCAAAAGATTCAGAGGAAAACAAAGGATGGTTTAGCTGGCTGTGGAGTTGGTCAGAACCAAAAAGTAAAGAACAACCAGATGTTAAGCCTGGAAGTAGGTCCATTTCATTTTGCAGTAGTGCAGTTAATCATTAGGTTAATTTAGTGCAGCTAATCATCAGTTGTGAAAATAAAGTTTTGCAGAAAATTTTCTAACTAAAATAAACATTATGACCATATATACATATTATATGTAATTTATTCTTATCTATAAAATTACTATTAAAACATTGTCCTTGTATATGTCAAATAAAAATTAATTTTTTTATCTTAATGTTTACAAAAGAGCTTTATGCTCAGGATTTAATAAATTTGTAAATTCCCAAGGGTATAAACCATTGTAAATTTTTGTTGAAATTGTTTCTTGGAGAGATTTTTGTTTCCTTACTAAATGTTTAAGATCATAGCTTTGGAGACATAGGGGCTTAAGTTTATATCCTAGATCAGTCACTTGCTAGCTGTGTAGCCCAGGCAAATGATTTAAATTCTCAAAAACCTCTATTAATCATCTGTAAAATGGGAAATTATAATATTAGTACTGCTTACTTTGTATGCTAAGTATGTAAGTATGTTGCTTAGCAGAATAGCACTAAGTACTTAATACAGGTAGTTATTTTGTGAGCTTCCTTAATCCAAATACTTTGAAATTTCTATTGCGAAATTTACGTATTTAGTAGTTTATGTGTTTTTGGAGAATAATCCTTCTAAAATTGCCAGTGATATCCTAACATTCAGTGATTATCACTTTTTCCTTTTTCTTTTTTTTAAAATAAAAGTTCTTTTAAAAGTTTCTTAAAAGTATAAAAAGAGAGTTAATTTTGCCAGTTTGTTAAAAGCAGCTAAATTATGGGTTAGTTTTATCTTACCAGTTAAGAATACAAAACACTTCTTTATGATTATAGTTCTTGAAGAAATGTTGACATCTGAAGAAAAAGCTTTACTCTATGAAGCAATTGGCTATAGTGAAACAGCAGTTGATCCAACCTTGCCAAAAACAGTAAGATGTTTTCTTGCCTTATATCTTAGACTTTAATGGTAGATATGCCTATTTTTAATTTTTTCAGAAATGTTACTGACTACTCTGTGAGCTTTGTCTAGTTGGTACATATTATATTTATTTTAATTTCCAAGGTATGAATAAAAATTGCCCTTTTTAGTGTTCATATGGTGATTCTTTAATATATAAAGGGTTGTTTTTAAAGTATTTTTTTTTGGTTATTGGAAAGAATAAGCTGTGAAGAAGAGTATTTGTTGTCTTTTATATATATATATATTGTGTATCTATATATATATATAGATACACACATACATATAAAATTCATATATAAATTTCATTTTATTTTTTTTTCACTATATTCTAGTTTGAAGCCATGAAGTTCTTTGTTCACTTGAAAAGTATGTCTGTTGTTCTAAGAGAAAAACGAGGGACACCTGAACTGTTAGATATTGTAGTGGAAGAATTTAGCACTTTGATTGTGCAAAGACCAGGAGCACAAGCCATTAAGTAAGTATTTTTCTTTTACTGGTAAGTAAACATTTCATCATAAGGTGGGAAGTTAGATTATAGTCTTACAGTATTTTGTAAGAGTACTATGGTGATGTATCCTTATGTATTTTTAGGAACTTAAATTTTGGAATTATTAAAAATACTGGTTCAGTAGAAAACTCTATGCTAAGGAAATGTAGAGGGACACTGAAGATAAAACAGAAATGCCAGCAGTCACCCTACATAAACGAAGCCGCATCAACAGTTTGGGTTTTATCTGGGAATATCTTTATTTCTTTTGTTTTTAAAAATAGTTTTATTGAGATATAATTAATATACCATGTATTTCATCCATTTAAAGTGTACAACTCAGTTGTTTATCACACTTCTGGTGTCCTATACCAAATTCACAATGGTATATTTATAGAGTTGTGCAATAATTACCATTATCTTAATTCTAGTACATTTTGATACCCTAAAAAAAGAAATCCTATACCTTTAAGCTTTTTCGCAGTCACTCCCCATTCTCCTTTCTCCCCAGTGTATGGCAACACGAATTTACTTGTTTCTAAGAATTTGTTTGTTGGAGGCATTTCATATAAGTGGAATCATGTCATGTGTGGCCTTTTTTGTCCAGCTTCTTTAACTTAGCATGATATTTTCAAGGTTCATTTATGGTATAGTGTGAATTAGTATTTTATTTTTTTCTTTTGCATGGTAAGATCCCACTGTAGAGATATACCACATTGTGTTTGCCCATTCATCAGATGATGAATATTTGGTTTGTTTCTGTTTTTTGACTGTTATGAATAATGTTGCTCTGGATATTTACAGACAGTATTTTGTATGGACAATAAAGCTTAAATTTTCTTGGGTATGCACTTAAGAGCAGAATTATTTCCTCATATGGCAACTCTGTATTTAAGTTTTGAGGAGGAATTGTCAGATTGATTTCCAAAGAGCTGCATCATTGTATATTCACACCAGCAGTGTATGAGATTTCTTATTAATCGATATCCTTGACAACACTTAGCTGTCCTTTTGAATTACAGCCATCCTAAAAGGTGTGAACTGGTATTTCATTGTTGTTTTAATTTGCATTTCCCTGATAGCTAACAGTATTGAGCATTTTTTCTTGTGCTTATTGGTTTCTTCTATATATATTCTTTAGATAAATGTATAGTAACTTACTTTGCCCATTTTTAAATTGAGTTGTCTTTTCATTCAGTTTTAAGAGTTATTAAAAGTTCTCTATATATTGTTGATGAGAATCTTTTATTTCATAAGAAAGTCTTAATTGTTTTCTCTCATTCAATGTTTCTTCTCAGTTTTTTGGTGGTATTTTATGCCAGATATTTTTGGTTTTGATGAAGGTCCAGTTTATTTTTTGTAGTTGTGGTGAAGACTCAAGAAGTCTTCGCCTAACTCAAGAACACAAGATAAATTCCTGTGTATTCTTATGAGAATTTTACATTTTTCTCTCTTAAATTAGGTTTATGACCCATTTTGAGTTAATATTTATGTATGGTGTGAGTTTGGGGTTCAACTTGATTCTTTTGCATGAGATTATTAATTTGTCTTAGCAACATTTGTTGCAAAACCTTATTTTGCATTGAATGATCTTGATACCTTCATCAAATAGTTTACCATAAATGTAAGAATTTATTTCTGAACTTTTTTCTATTCCCATTGATCTTTACAACTTTCTGCCAGTAGGACCCTGTGTTTATTACTCTAACTTTGTAGTAAAATTTGAAATCAGAAAGTTTATCCTCCAGTTTTGTTTTCTTTTTCAAGATGATTTTAGCTCTTCTGATATTCTTGAATTTTTTTATATCCATTTTTGCAAAAAATTTCAGCTTAGATTTGATAAGGATTTTGTTGAATCTGTAGATCAATTTTGGGTACTGACATTTAAAAGGTATTGTTTTAAAATGCATGAATATTGGATGCCTTTCCAGTTATTTAGATCTTCATTAATTTCAACAGTGTTTTATAGTTTTCAGAGTACAAGTTTTGTATCCTTTTTGTTAAGTATATTCGTATGTGTTTTATTGTTTTTGATGCTGTATGGGGGGAAAGAATTTTCCACAACCCCTTTTGAGTGCCTGGCTGCATCTGAAAATTAAATCTGACAGACAGGTTAACAAGGGAGAAGTGTACAGATTTATTTAATAGAAGTTTAACAAAAGAATCTTTCTAATGAAATGAAGATCCAAAGAACCAGTTAGACTAGAGTATGTTAGGTTTGATGAAGAGTGTACAGTTGGGGAGGAATATGATAAGTCAAGTAGTGTAAGGTAAGTATGGTAGACTGGGGAAACTTAGCAAGCCCTGTTTATTAGGACTCTTCGCAGTTCATCTTTGTCTTTAGAGATAAGGATGCTTTTTTCCTCTAGCTATAGGGGGGGCACCTATTACGTGAAGGTTTTAGAATCTATTAGGGGGAAGGGTAGAGGAATATCAGAGTGACCTTTCTGCTTCTGCTGTTTTCTTGTACTCCTTCAATTTAAAAATACTATACCACGGTGCCATATTTTGGGGGCAATGGGTCCTGATCCTCATCAATGCTTACAAGTGGCATCATGTTCTTAATTTCAGTTTTGGATTCTTGATTACAGGTGTGTAGAAATATAATTGATTTTTGTATAATGATCTGTTACCCTGCAATCTTGATATAATTACTTCAATAGTTTTTATTAATTTCCTTAGGCTTTTCTGCATACATGAGCATTGCATCTGCAAATAAAGATAGTTTTACATCTGTATTTCCAGTGTGGACACCTTCTCTTTCATTTCTTAATTGCTCTTATTTTAGCCTTCAGTACCATGTTGAATGGAAGTGGCCAGAAAGGTTATCTTTTTTCTAGTTTTTTACCTTGAGAAGTGAATATGATGTTAAATGTGGGTTTTTCATAGGTGTCTTTTATCAGTTTTAAGAAATCTCATTCTATTCCTAATTTGTTGAGTTTTCGGGTTTTTTTAAATGTTGTTATTGTTGTTGTTTTTCTTGGCATGAAAGTTTGTTAGATTTCATCAAATGCGTTTTCTATGTCCCTTAAGATGATTGTGTATTTTTCGTTCTTTATTCTTTTGATTGATGGTGTATTCACCTTAATTAGTTTCTCACATGATAAAATAATGGTGTATTCTTTTGACTGTATGTTTGATCTTTTTTACATACAGCTGGATTTGGTTTGTTGGTGAGGATTTTTATGTCTGTGTTCATAAGAGAATACGGGTCTATTGTTTTTTTGTGATGGCCTTGTTTGCTTTTTGTATTAGGATGATACTATCCTTATAAAATTAGTTGGGAAGTATTCCCTCCTCTTTGGAATAGTTTGTAAAGAATTGTTATTGAGTCTTCATTAAATGTTTGGTTGTAGAATTCACCAGTAATGTCACTGGGGCCTGAGCTTTTAAATTATTAATCTGTATGTGTCCTTAGGTCTGTTGGCATTTTTCTGTCTCCCCTCCCCCCAGTTCAGTTTCTTTTCAGGAATTTGTCCATTTCACTTAAGTATTTACATGGTATAATTTGTTTTAATATAGTTGTTTGCAGTATTACCATGTAATCTTCTTTCTGTGAGGTTGGTAATAATATATTTTTTTAAATATTTAATATTTTTGAGTCTTTGCTCTTATTTCTTAGACTAGTTAAATTTTGTTATTCTTATTTTCAAAAAAAGAGTTTGGTTTTGTTTTTGCTATATTCCATTCTATGTTTTATTAATTTATTCTCTAACCTTTATATTTTTAAAATTTTTCTTGCTTTAGGCTTAGGTTACTTTGCTTTTTCAAGTATCTTTAGCCAGTATGATAGTGATTTGGGAATTTTCTTTAGCGAATATATGCATTTGCTAATTCATTAATTGTATTTTAATGACTTTTCTTTATTGGAGTAAAACTGACATCATAAAATTAATCTTTCTAAAGACCACAATTCAATGGCATTTAATATATTCATAATGTTGAATAATCACCACCCTTATCTAGTCAAAATATTACCATAAAATGAAATGCCATACTCATTAAGAATCACTCCCCTCCTCATGGCCCTTGGAAGACATGAGTCTGCTTTGTTTTTGGATGTGTCATAAAATGGAATCATACATTACGTGACCTCTTGTGTCTGGTTTATTTTACCTAGCATAATGTTTTCAAGGCTCATCTGTGTTGTTGTGTATATCAGAATTTAATTCCTTTTTAAGGCTGCATAATACTCCATTGTATGTATTTACCACATTTTGTTTATTCTATTCATTTGTTCTATGGAAATTTGAGTTCTTTCTACTTTTGGCTATTGTGATAACACATAGTGAACATTCAAGGGTGTGAATTTGAATACACATTCTTTTCTTGTGTACCTAGGAATGGAATTTTTTGAGTCATAGCATAATTCTTTTTTTAACTTTTTGAGGAGGGGCCAATGTGTTTTTCATAGAGCTGAACCATTTTACATTTCCATTAGCAGTGTACAAGGATTTCAGATTTTCCTTCTTCTTCCCAACACTTATTTTCTTCTTTGTGCCTTTAAATTATAGCTATTCTTGTGGGTGTGAAATGTGTTTTCTCATTGTGTTTTTTTGTATTGCCTTAATGTCTATTGATATTCAACATCTTTTCCTATGGGTGTTGACTATATACATCTTCACTGGGTCCTTTTTTAAAATTGGGTTATCCTCACGTTTTCTTGATAATGTCCTTTCATGCACTGTTTTTAATTTTGATGGAATAGATTTTATCTGAGTTATTTTTCTGTCATTGCTTATGCTTTTGATATAATATCTTAAGAAAGCTTGCCTATATAATTTTGGTATAGTATCTAAGAAGGTTTGCCTAACCCAAGATTATGGAAATCTATTCCTATATTTTCTAAGTGTATTATAGTTTCAACTCTTATGTTTAGGTTTACTATCCACAATGAGTTAAGTTTTGTAAATGGTATGGATAGTGAATACAATTTTATTCACTTGTATGTGGATATCCAGGTGTTCTGAGACCACTTGCTCAAGAAATTATTTTTCTTCATTGAATGATCTTGTTACCCTTCTTGAGAATCCGTTGGCCAGAAATGTATGGCTTTATTTCTGGAGTCTAAATTCTATTTCCTTCCATTCTATAGATTCATTCTGTCTATGCATATGTCAGTTCCACACTGCTTTGATTACTGTAGCTTTGTAGTAAATTTTGAAATTGGAAAGTGCAAGTCTTCCATCTTGTTGTACTTTTTCAAGAATATTTTGGATATTTGGATCCTTTGCAAATCCATATGAATTTGAGGATTTGCCTTTTCACACAAAAGCTGCTTTGAATTTGAAAGGGATTACATTATATGTATAGATTGTTTTCAGTAGTATTGCTATCATAACGATAGTAGGTTTTCCAGTCAATGAGTATAGATATCCTTCCATTTATTTAGGTCTTTCTATGTTTCTTCCAGCATTATTTTGTCCAGTGTTCAAGTCCTTTTCTGGTTAAATATTTTTGGATGTTAATGTGATGGAATTGTGTCAATTTCCTCTTCAGTTTATTCATTGTAGATGTATGGCAGCGTAGTTGATTTTGACATGTTCATCTTGTGCCTTGTAACTTTGCTAAATTATTAACTCTTTTTTTTTTTTTTTGGTGGATCCTTTGGGATTTTCTGTATACCTTTGATCCCTGAACAACATGGGTTTGAATTGCATGGGTTCATTTATCTATGGTTTTTGTTTTTGTTTTACAGTATTTACAGTATTGCAAATGTCTTTTCTCTCCCTTACGATTTAAAAAAGATTTTTTTTTTCTCTATTGTAAGAATACAGCATAAAACATACCACAAAGTGTGTGTCATTGACTGTTAATGCTACCGGTTAGCCTTCTCATCAATAGCCTTCTCATAGGCTATTAGGAATTTGGGGAGACAAAAGTTATATGTGGATTTTTAACCTTGCAGACTGTCATTGCTCCAACCCCTGTGTTGTTAAAGTATTAAAGGTATGTAGAGTGATGTCATCTATGAATAGATTTTCACTTTTTCCTTTCCAAGTAGGTACCTTTAATTTCTTTTTCCTGGCTAATTGTTTTGGCCAGAACTTGTAGAACAGTATTGAAAGTGAACATCCTTCTCTTGTTTATGATTTTGGAGGGAGAGAAGAATGCCAGTGAGTTGATAGTGATAAGCATGATATATGTTTAGGCCAGCTTATACCAAGGATTCCTGATATTGACCCCATTCTTGTAGAAAATCATGGAACATCTTATTCCTCTGAGCCTCCAGAAGGAACCAACAGATTTCAGACCTCTGGCCTCTGTATTTGTGAGAGAATAAGTTCTTGTTTTAAGACCCTCTGTTTGTAATAATTTATTAAGCAGCCCTTGCAAATGAGTCCAATGAATTTTCCAAACTATTTTTGAGAAGACTCTATTCTTTGTCATTTGTGATTACTGAAGTATCTGTTCCATTATTTCAGTGATCACACAGTGAAATGACATTTCCTTAAATTCCTGAAACCAAAACTGAGAAATACTCTCTAGTCCTTGTACTTGGCTTTGAGCTGTGGCACTTCAGAACTCTGCCAGGTTTCCTACATCTCTGGCTTGGCATTCACCTTCTGCTTGCAGGTAGCTTCCAGATCCATTAGCGGTGCATGTCCAGGCTCTGATCAGGTCTTTTCTGGGTTCTCAGCATGTTTGTTGCACTCCGGCTTCCATGATTTACATGTGGCCTTTCTGAGCCTTTTCCCTCATCATTCCTGGGCATTGGGATCTGGCTGGTATTTTCCCTGTCCACTTTCCCTTCTCCAGACAGATATCATTAGTCCATTTCTTTGATTTTTTGGACATATGTTACCTCTGCCTGCATGACCAGAGAACAAAATAGAGGTTACTCTCTGCACTGATTTCTTAGGGAACTGTAAGCAGGTGAAAACACTTGACCACATTATTTTAAGAACAAAACTCCTGTCTGTCTTCATTTGGGCTACAATGATAACATAACAGACTGATATTATAAATAACTGAAATTTAATTCTCACAGTTCTGAAAGCTGGTGGTTTAACATCAGGGTGCAAGCACTGCCAGGTTCTGCTAAAAGGCCTCTTTCAAATTTCCTACTGCAAGTTTCTTGCAGTGTCCTCATGAGATGGAAGGGGCTAGGGCTCTCTGTAGAGTCTCTTTTATAAGACCTCTAATCCCATAGCCCTCATGACCTAAGGCCCCAGATATCATCACAATGGACATTATCATTCCAACAAATGAATTTTGAGTGAGACACACACATTCAGACATTAACAGCTGTATTAGTCTCCTAGCTCCATTTGGCCACACAAGGATGTGGCTTGCTTACCATAGTCACTGCTGTGCTCAGAAATAGGGGATGATAGAAAGTTAAATAAAAATGCCAAAGTGCGGGCGCCTGGGTGGCTCAGTGGGTTAGGCCACTGCCTTCGGCTCAGGTCATGATCTCAGGGTCCTGGGATCGAGTCCCGCATCGGGCTCTCTGCTCAGCAGGGAGTCTGCTTCCTCCTCTCTCTCTCTCTGCCTGCCTCTGCCTATTTGTGATCTCTCTCTGTTGAATAAATAAATAAAATCTTAAAAAAAAAAAAATGCCAAAGTGCTTTCTTTCTGAAATGTAGTGGTCTTCATTAAGCACTTCCTCGGTTGGTGTAAGTTTTTCATTGATTAAATTCCAGGCTTGCAGAGATGTTGACCCTGGCAATTTTTGCTAATTTAATGGTTGTCACAGTGGAGAGAGTGATTCTTAGAGCACCTTGCTTGGCAATTTTCCATGATAATACTCCTCCATTACCTTTTTTTTTTTTTTTTTTTTTAAGACTTTATTTCTGGGCGCCTAGGTGGCTCAGTGGGTTAAGCCGCTGCCTTCGGCTCAGGTCATGATCTCAGGGTCCTGGGATCGAGTTCCGCATCGGGCTCTCTGCTCAGCAGGGAGCCTGCTTCCTCCTCTCTCTCTGCCTACTTGTGATCTCTCTCTGTCAAATAAATAAATAAAATTAAAAAAAAAAAGACTTTATTTCTTTCTTAGAGCAGTTTTAGGCTTATAACAAAATTGGGAGAAATGTACAGACGTTACCTCTATAGCCCCTGCACGTGCATAGCCTCCATTTTCAACATCAAGTGCTAGCAAGAATGGTACTTTTTTTTTTTTTTTTTTTTTTTTTACCAACAACGAACCTGCATTTGTTGACACATCATATTTACCCAGAGTTCGTATATTATATGGCCATTCATACTTGGTGGTGTGTTTTCCTATGGGTTTGGACAAACATAATGTCATGTCCATTATTATGGTATCATAGAGTATTTTCATTGCTTTAAAAATCCTCTGTTCTGCCAGTTCATCATCCTCACCCCCGACCTATGATCTTTTTACTGCGTCCATACTTGTTGCTGTTTTCGAGAATGTCATGCATGCAGTTAGAATACTACACTACGTATCTTTCTTAAAGTGACTTCTTTCACTTAGTAATATGCATTTAAACTTCCTTTATGTCTTTTCATGGTTCAGTAGTGTGTTTGTTTTTTAGTGCTTATTGACATTATTTGGCTGTAACACAGTTTATCCATTCTCGTACCGAAGGCTGTTTTGGTTGTTTCTAAGTTTTTGCAGGTATGAACAAAGCTGCTATAAACATTTGTATGTTTGTATTGTATTTGGTTTTTATATTGACATAAGTTTTCAGCTTCTTTGAGTAATTACCAAGGAGCATGACCACTGGATAATATGGTAAGGGTTTGTTTAGTCTTGTAAGAAACTGCAAAACTCTTTTCCAACGAGACTGTACCATTTTGCATTCCCACCAACAATGTAGGAGAGTTCCTGTTGCTCTACATCCTTGCTTTTATTTGGCGTTGTCAGTATTTTAGATTTTGGCCACTCCTGATAGATGTGTAGTGGAATCTTTATTGTTTTAATTTGCATTTTTAAAAAAGATTTTATTTTTTGAGAGAGTGAGAGAGAGAAAATGTGAGAGAGAGCACAAGAGCGGGGTGGGGGGTCAGAGGTAGAAGTAGACTCCCTGCTGAGCAGGGAGCCCAATGCTGGGCTCCATCCTGGGACTGCAGGATCATGACCCAAGATGAACGTAGATGCTTAACTGACTGAGCCACCCAGATGTGTCTGATTTGCATTTCTTTGACAACCTATGATGTAGAACATTTTTTCATCTGCTTATTTGCCATGTATAGGTTGTCTTTGAAGTGTCTGTTAAGGTTTTGGCCCATTTTTTTTTTAACTGTTTGTTTTCTTCTTACTGAATTTTAAGTGTTCTTTGTATATTTTGGCTAACAGTCTTTTATCAGATGTGCCTTTTGTAAATATTTTTCATAGACTGTGACTTGTCTTTTCATTCCCTTAACATCTACCATAATCTTTGCTTTTTATTATTTGTTGCTCTTTTTCCTTTTTTTTGGTCTTTCTTGCCTTTTGTGGTTTGAGTATCTTTTTTTTTTTCCCAAAGTAGGCTCCACACCCAGCATGGTGTCCAGCGTGGGGCTTGAACGCAACCCTGAGATCAAGACCTGAGCTGTTATCAAGAGTCACATGCTTAACTGAGTGACCCTGGCTCCCCAGTTTAATTGGTGTCTCATATGGTTTTGTTTTCTCTCCTTTCTTAACATATCAGTTATAGCTTTTTTTTTTCAAGTCTCCTTTCAAATAACAGTGTAGCATTTCATGAGTAGTGGGAGTACTTGATAATAAAAAAAAAAAAAAATCCTTAATCTTTTTTCTAGTTCCTTGTATTGTTGCTCCTATTTCACTTATATGTGAACATATGTAAGTATAAAATATACATAAGACATACATGTAAGCGTATATAACCATACACATTGTTACTATTTTGAATATATTAATTTGATTAATAAAATAAGTAAAATAAGAGTTTTTATTTTACCTTTACTTTTTTCCTCTCCATCTCTCTTCCTTTATGTAGATCTGAATTTCTGCCTTACAGTCTTTCTCTCTAAATAACTTATTTTACTATTTCTCAAAAGACAGGTCTATTTATGATAATTTCCCCTATTTTTTTGTTTGTCTTAGAAAGTCTTTGTTTTAACTTGTGAAGGGAAATTTCTTAGGGTACAGAATTTTAGGTTGGTGGGTTTTTTTTTTCCTCTTTAAAATTTTCACTATACTCTTTTTGCTTCCCTGGCTTCTGAGAAGGTAGCTGTAATCATTAGCTGTGCTTCTCTATATGTAGGGTGGTTTTTTTCCTTTAGTTTCTTTCAAGACTTTTTCTTTGTATTTTATGTATATATTTTATATTTCTTTATATTTTTTGTAGTTTAAAAATATGCCTTGGTGTAGTGTTTTGGTTATTTGTTTGCATTTATTCTGCTTAATGTGCTCTGACCTTTGTGGATCCATGACTTAGTGCCTGACATTATTTTGGGGAAATTGACAGTCCTTCTTGTTTAAAATCTTCTGCACTTCTCTCTTTCTTCTGGTATCCCTGTTACGTATATGGTACATCTTTTGTAGTTGTCCCACAGCACTTCGTTATACTGTTCTGTAGTCTTTGTTTTCTGCTTTACCTATTTTTTATGACTCTACTGATACATTCTCCAGCTCAGGGATTAATTCCTCAACTGTGTCTGTATCCTAATAAACATATTAAATGCATTCTGGTTACAGTGTTTCTGATCTTTAATGTTTATTTTTGGTTTTTTTTTTCCCTTAGGATTTCCATCTCTCTGCTTACGCTGTTCATCTGTTCTTGCATGTTGTTTCCTTAGTTCGTTATACTCCTTAGCATGTTAATTGTTACTTTAAATAGTTTTATCACTTCAAGTTGGGTTGTTTGCCTTTTGAGATGCTATGCTATTTTGTTCTTTATAGCCAGATGTGAAGTACTGGATGAAAAGAACTATTACAAATAAGCCTTTAATGATTTGGTTGTAGGATGTGTGGGAAAAGGAAGCGTTCTCTGGTGCTGTGATTTGCTCTCAGTTTTTTAATGATCCCTTGCTTCTGGTCTGTGAACTTAAGAAGTTTCTCAGCACTCCCCCTCTCCCTGCCTGAGTGGGACAGAATGGCAGGAGTTGGGGAAATAGGGTATTTCCCTTCTTCCATATGGAATAGTAGACCTGACTGAAGTTGGGTATTTCCCTTCTGTAGATATTTTGACTTTGATAATACTTAATTAGGTTAAACTCTAGTTAACTAGTTTCTCTAAATAGCATTTTTTAAAAAGAAGAACATAGTGCTGTGTCATATTTTTAAAGGGCTCCTTTTCCCCTTTTCTTGCCTGAAGCATGATGGGTTTTTTCTCCAATATTTTTTGTGGGAACCTGGTCCAGTTCCTGGAGGTATATTTCAAAATATTGTTGAGGGGGGCTCCTATGATCGGGTTCCCTAGAGTTGTCCACTTTGAATCTCCAGCAGTTCAGAAGAATGAAACAGTTTAAATTTTCCATCTTTGGCACTGGTATACATGATAGTTTTCTTTTGTGAGTTTCTGCTCTGGGAATCTGACTCCCTTCATGGTTTTTTTAAATTTAGAGATCAGCATGTAAACAGGGTTGTTTGTGAATAAATCTGTGTCAATTCAGATCAAGTAGTTCTATGTTTTCTTTGATGGGAGTGGAATGAAATAGGACGAAATGAAATTGTTTTCATTAATTTTTACTGTATTTTATGTTTAAAAAATACTGTAAAATGTAAAATTGGATTGATAGCTAATTTTTGTCCTATCTTTTTCCGTATAGATTTGAAACCAAAATTGATTCATTTCATGTTACTGGCTTACCAGATAATTCGACAAAACCCCGCCTCCTGTCTTCATTGGATGATGCTACATCACTCTTCCAAATTATATTTGAAATAAATCCTTTAGATGAAACTGTTGCTCAGAGGTGTATCATAGAAGCTGAACCTTTAGAAATGATATATGATGCAGTAAGCATTTTTTTAATCACTAAGTTTTAATATATTTCTGTTTGCTTTGACTTTGTGCTTAATGTTAATGGTACTTATTTTAACAGAGAACAGTAAATAGTATAGTGGACTTCTTCAGACCTCCAAAAGAGGTAAATCTAGCACAGCTCACATCAGCAACTTTGACAAAACTTGAAGAATTTCGTGACAAGACAGCAACAGGTAAATGCTAGTATTAAGGTCGGTATATTAAGAATTATATCCTATACTAAAATTTTATTCATTTTATTTTTTAAAATATTTTATTTATTTATTTGATAGAGATCACAAGTAGACAGAGAAGCAGGCAGAGAGAAAGAGGGGGGAAGCAGGCTCCCTGCTGAGCAGAGAGCCTGATGCGGGGCTTGATCTCAGGACCCTGGAATCATGACCTGAGCCCAAGGCAGAGACTTTACCCAGACGCCCTCTATACTAAACTTTTAGTCATATTAAACTGAGTTTAGTAAGGTATACTTTAAATTTATGCTTCTAGACTAGATATAGTTTAGTTGAAACTAACTGGTACTGTTATATTAAAAATTCCGGTATAACAATAATCCTTTCTTATACTCAGAATGGACAAACTTACTGTGACATTGAAATTAATTCCATATTAATGTTAGGATTTTTGGAATTCTCTTCATGAGAGAATGAACCTCTCATTTTTCTTTCATGTAATGAACTCTAGATTTTAATACGTTGGCCTCAGAAAATAAAAATTCCATTCTTTTTTATTCTTTTGAAGAGTTTTTGTGAGATTGGGTGTTATTTTTTCTTCCAGTATTTTACCTAATTGAATAGTAAAACCATATGAACTTGGAGATTTCTTTGTGCAAGATTTTTAAATTACAGATTCCATTTTAAGATATATGTATTTAAAATATATAAGATTATATAAAATTGATCTGTATGATTTTAATGCCTTGCAATTTCTTGATACTTGCTCTCTGGCTCGGTATATGGTAAGTTAAAAAAATGTTTCACATATGTTTGAAACACCTATATTTTTCATACCTATACATATTTTTAGGTCATATTTATCATGTACTTGCAAGTCTTCTGTATTCTTATTGGAATTGTTTCCTGTCTTCTGTCGCCACGTGATCCCTTGCTTCTGGTCTGTGAACTTAAGAAGTTTCTCAGCACTCCTCCTCTCCCTGCCTGAGTGGGACAGAATGGCAGGAGTTGGGGAAATAGGGTATTTCCCTTCTTCCATATGGAATAGTAGACCTGACTGAAGTTGGGTATTTCCCTTCTGTAGATATTTTGACTTTGATAATACTTAATTAGGTTAAACTCTAGTTAACTAGTTTCTCTAAAGAACATGTTTTTTTAAGGAAGAACATAGTGCTGTGTCATATTTTTCCCAGTAGTTCGTCAGAGAAACAGATGAAAAATAATGTCACTGTGAATATGCATTTGTCTATTTCTTTAAGATTTGTCATATTTTTCTTTATAAATTTGCTGCCAATAAGTGCATGCACAATACAAAATTTTTCTCCAATGAACCAAATCTTTCCTTTATATAAAGTTGACTGTGTGTATTTTTTATAATGTTTTAATTTTTTTCCAATTATAATATTTTGATTTCTTTTTTCTGATATTAGTATGGATGTTCTAGTTTTTTCTTGGTTTGAATTTGCCTATTTTTTTGTTCTTTTACCCTGTATCTTTACTTTTAGATGTGTCATAACAACAACATGCAGTGGGATATTTCTGTCTGTATTTATATACTTTTTTTCTTTTTTTTCCTTTTTTTAGCATTAATTTGTTTCCCTCCACCCCCTCACTATACCATTTGAAACATTCTCTTTTTTTACTCTAGTAATTAGGACATATTTTTCTCAAGATAGAAATTTAATAAAAAATTTTTACCCTCTCAGTCATTACGAGGATTTGAACAGTTGAACTGCCATTTACCATCCTCAGCACTTACATGCTGTTGTTATTTCCTTGTTTTACTTTTTAAGATTTTTATTCAAGTATAGTTGACTTACAGTCTTAGCAGTAGGTATACAACATGATTAGCCAATTCTACACATTACAGTTTTGTTTTTGTTTTTGTTTTAGAGGAAGAGAGAGTGCATGCATGTGCTCGAGGTGGGTAGGGGAAGAGCAGAGGGAGAGGAAGAGAAGGAATCTTAGTCAGGTTCCAGTGAGTGGAGTGTTAATGTCCCCTATTAAAATTGTATTATTATCAATGTGTTTCTTTAATTTTGTTATTAATTGGCTTGTATCATTGGCTGCTCCCGCATTAGGGGTATAAACATTCATAATTATTAGATATTCTTGGATAGATCCTTTAATTATGATACAGTTTCTTCTTTATCTCTTACTACAGTCTTTGGTTTAAAATCTAATTTATTTGGTATAAGGATTGCCACCCCAGCTTTATTTTGATGTCCATTAGCATGATAAATTGCTTTCCATCCCCTCACTTTAAATCTAAGGTGTCTTTGAGTCTAAAACGAGTCTCTTCCAGACAGCATATTGATGGGTTTTGCTTTTTTATCCAATCTGATATCCTGTGTCTTTGGATTGGGGCATTTAGCCCATTTACATTCAGGGTAACTATTGAAAGATATGAATTTAGTGCCACTGTATTACCTGTAAAGGAACTGTTTCTATATATTGTATTGTCTATGTTCTTTTCTGATCTATGTTACTTTGAGCTCTCTCTTTGCTGAAAGGATCCCTTTTAAAAATTATTTCTTGTAGGGTTGGTTTGGTGATCACAAGTTCTTTTTGTTTCTGTTTGTCCTAGAAGCTTTTCTATCACTTCTATCCTGAATGACATGCTCGCTGGATAAAGTATTCTTGGCTGCATATTTTTCTCATTAAAACCCTAAATATATCATGCCAGTCCTTTCTGGCCTCCCAGGTCTCTGTGGATAGGTCTCCTGCCAGTGTAATGTTTCTAACCTTGTAGGTTATGGACCTATTTTCTGGAGCTGCTTTTGCGATTTTCTCTTTGTCTCTGAGATTTGCAAGTTTCATTATTATATGTCAGGTGTTGACCTATTTTTTTTTTTTTTTAATTTTTAGAGGGGGAGTCTCTCTGCCTCAGGACTGGGATGCCTGTTTCTTTCTCCAGATTAGAGGAGTTCTCTGCTATTATTTGCTCTAATATACCTGCTGACCCTCTTGCTCTTTCCTCTTATGGGATGCCAGTTTTTCTGATATTGTTTCACTTTATGGTATCACTTATCTCTCAGATTTTCCCCTTGTTATCCAGTAATTGTCTCTCTTTTTCTCAGCTTCTTTATTCTCCATGATTTGGTCTTCTATATCACTGTAGAATAGTGATATATCACTATATTACTCTCTTCTGACTCATTTATCCTAGCATTTGGAACTTCCATTTTTTATTGCATCTCATTAATGGGCATTTTTGATTTCAACTTAATTAGATTTTAGTTTTTCTATTTCTCCAGAAAGGGATTCTCAAGTGTCTTCCATGCTTTTTTCAGGCCCAGCTAGTATTTGTATAATTGTTATTCTGAACTCTAGTTGGGACATTACTCATGTCCATGCTGATTAGAAGCCTAGCAGTAAGTACTATCTTTAGTTCTCTTTCTTGACGTGAGCTTTTCCCATCTTCCCATCTTGTCATTCTGTCCAGAGAAGAATAGATGAACGAGAGAACAAAATACTCAAATGGCAGCAGTGATCCTAGAGAAATATATACTAACCAAATCAGAAGAGAGCTGAAACCAAAAAAGGAAAAAAAAAGAAAGAAAAAGAATATAATCAGACAGGTGAACAGAATAGATCAGGACACTGGATTCTGTGTGTATTTTGATCTGTTTCTTAGAAAGCTGGTGAGAAAACTAGATCCCAAAATTGTAAAGAGAGAAAAACTTATACATGTACAAGATTAAAATTGAGTACAATGAAAGGATAGACTATAACTGTGAAAATGAAAAAAGTCAAGAAACAAGAGGGAAAAAAACAAGAGGGGAGAAAAGGATATAAACAGGTGACTGGAACAGAGCAATACTCTGTGTCTTGAGTGTATTTTGGTTTGTTATAAGAGACTACATCTCAAAACTGTAAAGAAACACACACACACATATGTATATATAAACAAAATTAAATACTTTGAAAGGAGAGAATGTAACTATAAAGATGAAAAGCAAAAAAGAATTTTAACAAAAATGAAAAAATAACAAAAGAAACAAAAAGAAGAGAAACAAATATGATCAGACAGGTGAATAGAACACGGCTATACACTAGATTTTGGGTATATTTTTATTATACTCAAATATATAATATATAATTATATATATATGTAATTATATATATAAATATAATATACTGTTAGAGAAGTTACTACATCCGTAGATTGTATGAAAGAAAAACATATATACACAAAATCAAATACAAAGAAGGGATAAAATGTAACTAAAAATGACAGATTTTTAAACAAGATTTATTTGTCAGAGAGAGAGGAAGACTGTTGCACAAGCAGGGGAAGTGATAGGCAGAGGGGGAATCAGGCTCCTCATCAAGCAAGGAGCACCATGTGGGACTCCATCCCAGGACCCTGGCATCATGACTTGAGCTGAAGACCCTCAACTGTGTGAGCCACTCAGGCATCCTTACAGAAAGTTTTTAAAAAGGAGTTGATAAAATAAGAAATTGGTTCTAAGAGGAATGAGAAAAAAGTTTAAAAAATTAAAATTGGAAGATTAAAGAATCATGGGGAAAAACCCCCATGAGTTCTGTGTGCTGTATTCTAGTGCTGGAGTTTTGCAGTTATTGATTGGTAAACTTGGTTTTGGCTGGATATTCTTGCTGATCTTCTGGGGGAGGAGCCTATTGGTTTGATTCTGCAGTATATTTGCCCTAGGTGGTATTGTTCCGCCCTTGCCAGGGAGCCAGGTTAAGTAATGTGCTCCCATTTTCTCTCTGTGGCTTTAGTTTCCTGAAGGCTTTCCCTGCAGCTTTAGAAGATGAGAATGAAAACACGAAAACAACAGCCTGCCAGTCTATGGCCTGGAGCCGAGAGCTCAGGGCCCCGTTCCTCACTGACCCCTCAGAGAAGAGCAGTCCGTCACTCCTGTTTCCCTGGTCTCTGGCTGTATTCCATCCTCACCCAGGCTGTGGCTGAGCATTTCTGTCACAGGTACACCACCCTGTGCTGAGTCTCCAAACCCTTCAGACTCCTGCAGCACTCTCCCGTACTGCTCCCCTTGGGGAGAAAGAAGGGTCTCCCTGGTTCTGCCATTTACTGGGCCCCTTCTGGAGAGCAGTCACCTGACCATGCCATGGTCGCAATTTATGGCATCCCTGAGCTTAGAGCCCTCTCCTGGCATCACATGTAGTAGCCAGCTTCCCTGTTCTGATGTCTAGGAACTCTGCTGCACTCAAGCACCCCCAGTTTTCCTGTGATCCCAAGGATCCTGACACCACACTGTCCCATCTAGGATTCTACCCCCAGTTTGCTGCCTGATGGAGACTCCCTCCCCCCCTTGGTGTATCTCCCCACATAGCACTTCGGAGTCACTTCTCTGCACCTCCTCCCTTGCAGAAAGTGGTCGCTTTCCTATTTGTAGAGTTGCAGCTGTGCAATTCTTAGATCTCCAGTTGAGTTTGCAGATGTTCATAATGATTTGATAGCTATCAAGGTGAGTTCCTTGGACCAGATGAAACCGAGGTCTCCTATACCTCTGCTGTCTTGGACTTCTCTCCAGATGTTAAATATTTTAAGAAGTGGAAGTCATTAGTATTTTAACTTCTACATTAACAGGCTTAACTATTTGAATCTATTAGATTGTTTTCTTCTGTGCACAAATAATGTTAGCTGTTATTAGAATAAAATGTTAATATTAGGAAAAATGGGGTGCTAGTATAAGTTTTTAATTTAAAAAGTTGAATAATATGTTTTAATGTTTTTCCAGAAAGCTAAAATTTACCAATTTGGGAACAGATTCATCTGTTACATAGTTTATCTTTTTTGGTTCTTTTCTCTATTCATTCTCTCAATCTTTTATTTTCTTTCTATATTGGCCTCTATTTATTATCCTTTTCCTCTAGAACCTGGTATCTTTCTTGTATTATTTTCTGCATTCTTAGGAGTGAAGGTTTTCAGATCTTTTCTTCTTTGTCAAGTAGGGGGATCAGCTTCTAGAACATAACCATGTAATTAGTTACTGTTGTCAAATTTGGTTGTTTTGACAGATGTGGTCATTTATGAAAACCCTTCATTTGAAAAATAAGGCTCTTTGATAGGATCATTTATTTATTTATTTATTTCAGTGATCTCATTTATTTACTCAGTCAAATATTTATCGTGAGCCAAATCTATATTGGATGCTGTGCTAAGTTTTGGAGAACAAAGTAGTGATAAAAACAGATGTAGTTTTTGCCTTTTGATGGATGTGATGAGATAGGACAGACATAAAACTAAGTGTCATCTACATAAAAAATTTAAAATTCACGGGGCACCTGGGTGGCTCAGTGGGTTAAAGCCTCTGCCTTCAGCTCAGGTCCTGATCCCAGGGTCCTGGGATCGAGCCCCATGTCGGGCTCTCTGCTCACCAGAGAGCCTGCTTCCCTTCCTCTCTCTCTGCCTGCCTCTCTGCCTGCTTGTGATCTCTGTCTGTCAAATAAATAAATAAATAAATAATCTTAAAAAAAAAATTTAAAATTCACTTAAAAATATTATTTTAAAGAACATAGGAAGAGTAGTTGTAAGAAGTACCCTCTGCCATCACACTGACCTTGCATTCCCTGGCAGGATATCCTTGTTTTCGCCAAGGAGTGAATTTCATCCCATGTTGGGGAAAGTGGCTGGAAACTTGCTCTCTGAAACTTCCTTGAACTTACCCTCTGATGTGATGGGGAAGCTGTTCCTGGGACAGTGTCTCACTGAATGCGTTCTGCTGTGACACTGAGTGAAGGGGGTGTTCAGGGAAAGGATGGCTGTTGGATGCTGTTGGTATTTGTGCATAGCATGTGCCTGGCTTTGGAGAAAGTCACATCACTGTAGGATATTGGCTGAGTGAGCACACTGACACCAGGAAGCAACACTTTGTCTCCAAGCAGTGTCTCACCAAGGGTTTCCTATGTCCTACTAATTTGCAACAGAAAAGTATCAAAAATGCTCAGGTCCACTTTCACAGAGCAGGCACATGGGTGAGTTTGGAGCTTATGGAGGAAATAAATTCTAATAGGCCCAGATGCTGTGAAGGAAATGAGAATAATGAGTTATCTCCATATAGTTTAGATGATACGGTCAGAGAATAGCTCTTTGAAAAGTAACATTAAGACCAGATGTGTGTGTGTGTGTGTGTGTGTGTGTGTGTGTGTGTGTGTGTCTAGGACCCACCCAGCTGAAGAGTATAAGGAAGAACCTTCATAGCAGTGTTAAAATGTGAGGGTCCCAGCCTGGGACAGAATTGGGTGATTTTGGCAGCTCCAGAAGGCTACGTTGGTCCTAATGTAGTAAGCGAGGGGTAGTGGAATGATGTTAAAAAGGCAGGCATAGTGTCAGTAAAACAAAACTTGGAAAGTCCTTTTAAACAATTCAGATTTTGTTCTAAGTGCAGTGGGAAGTAGAGGAGAGACACAGTAGACTTGTATCCTTGTATCCAAAACCAAATATTCAACGTCCCCCTCTTCTGTTAAGAAACAAACTAGACAGATCACTGTGACCTGGCATCCAGAAAGCTCTCATTGAAAGTAGGGCCTAAGGTGAGATTTCCAGGGAGTATAGGACTTGGATTTGTAGAGTCAGGAACACATGACACAGATTATTTTGGTTGAGGGAGTCTTACAGTGGAGATGGAAATTAGGGTAGAGAAATGCTTAAAAACAGTGGAGATGGAAATTAGGGTAGAGAAATGCTTAACAGTGTGAGACCAAGAATATTGGATGCCGGATTATCCTTTCTGGCACCTTCTTGGGACTGTAGTACCTGACTCACTCAGCAAACAGACTTGAGTAAAGCTGTGTTGTCTGTGTTTGAATACAGATAATTTGGGGGAAGAAAACAAACAACTATGCTGTGAGTCAGTTCTGTACTTAAGTTCCAAGCTTACTGAATGTTTCAGGAAACATAATTTTTTAGATATGTTTGTCCCTGGTTTTACCCAAATTGAGTTTGCAGGTTAGAAGCATTTCTTTGAGGAATCATTACAATTTTGTACCCAGTTATATTTAATTAAGAGTGTATATGCACATTGATTAACAAATTACATTATGTTGAAGATACATTGCTTAAGGTATTTTTAAAATTAATACTTCACATTTTCAATTTAAATTTTCTGCAGGTCTACTATATATTATTGAAACACAGAAAGTTCTTGATCTCAAAATTAATTTGAAGGCTTCATATGTTATTATCCCACAAGATGGAATTTTTAGCCCTACATCAAATCTTCTACTTTTGGATCTTGGTCATCTAAAGGTATATGCTAACATTTGCCCTATATTATATTTAAGATGTTTCCCTGTTTAAAATGTATTTTGTTTTCTAGACAGCTTGGTTTGCTATTGTGATTATTAGCTTTATGGTAGATTTTAGGATTGATAAGTCTCTTTCCTTCTAGTAAATAATGTGAAGTTTCATTAGTTTTCCTATATTTCTGATACCAAAATGGTCATTTTGAATTCTGTAGGTTAGGATTGAAACTAGGAATTATATTTATAGAATTTGAGAGTAATGTTTGAAGAGATTATTTCCTTTTCAATGTAAATTTACTATTTGACTAATGAAAATACATCAAATGGGAGGGTATTCGGGAAAAAATCAAATCTTTGTCCTTCTGAAGTTTTTGTGTATATAACTGTATATATTGACATTTTACTTATTTATTTATTGGACATTTAAAAATTTCTATTAAATAATCCTAGCTTGAGAAACAGTTTAATTCCATTTACCTAAGTCATTTCCTTTTCCATCCAATTATGTACACTTTTTCTTCCTCAGTTTTAAGTAGAGAATAATTTTTTTCTGTGTGTCTAGATCTGCACTGTTCTATACTCACTGGCTCTATATGTAGTTGTTTACACTGATTAAATTTAAATAACATAAAAAATTAGTTCTTTAGTCACATTAGCCACATACAAGAATTTAATGGTCTTAAGTGCCTGGGGCTGTTATTTCAGCTCGGATAAAGAACAATACCATCCTCATAGAAAGTTCTGTGGGACCGCACTGCTCTAGATCATTAAATGTATATTAAATAGCTATAAGATTTAAAGACCCAAGAAAGATAGGGAATATTAGAAAGCTTTTCTAGCTATCTAAAAAATATGAGCCTTTCCTTGATACTGACATTATCTTTTATTCTTTGTTTTTATTCTTCAGTTGGTAATTACATAGAAGCTTGCTGGATTTATGTTTATAATAAAATTTAATCAGTTATTTACATTTGACTTTGGTTATAGAATTGTTTCAAGGGCAATGTGGTATGGTAGCAGGAGCATAAAGTCATGAATAAGGTATCTATCTAGTTTTGTGACATTAGGTAATTTGTTTAATCTTCTATCTAAAATTCATTACCCTTTAGAGATAATCAGTTTTGACAGTCTACTGCACATAAAATAGAGGTGAAAATGTTAAGGCGTGTGCACACACATACACATACACGAATGAATAAGATCTTTATATACTGTGGAGTGATGGATCTCCGGGATGTTTAAGTGAAAAAAGTAGTTATGTATAGTACGCCAAAGAGCAGATGGTACAAATACAACTTGCATGAGGTTGTCTAAATGGCAGAGTTGGGACTACAGTTCAGCTACCCTAATACTTAATTCTGGATTCTTCTTCTTAGAAAACTATCTAAATATCTGTCATTGTGACATAGAAACATTTTGTAGGCTGTTTTTGTCTTTTAATTTTGTTTTTTAATAAAAAGACTTCTTACCACATATAAAAAAGTTTAAAATGGGGGCGCCTGGGTGGCTCAGTGGGTTAAAGCCTCTGCCTTCGGCTCAGGCCATGATCTCAGGGTCCTGGGATCGAGTCCCACATTGGGCTCTCTGCTCTGCAGGGAGCCTGCTTCCTCCCCTCTCTCTCTGCCTGCCTCTCTGCCTGCTTGTGATCTCTATCTGTCAAATAAATAAATAAAATCTTAAAAAAAAAAAAAAAAAGTTTAAAATGTATTGTTCTCCAGGGCTGGCTTGGTTTTCCTCTTTTAATTACATAATTGAGAAATATAACTTAATATGTAAAAATTCACTTTGTCCCTGGTCTTCTCATTATACATGTCATGGACAAAGACATTTCTGTTAGCCTTACATTTCAGCTTGTGAGTCTGTCTTACCTTCTATTAAATTTTTGTGTTATAGTCTTAAAGATACAAAATTTATATTTTTATTTTGAATTTTAATTTTGCATCATCTAAACTGTTAAAATTAACTTGAAGGTGACAAGTAAAAGTCGTTCGGAATTGCCGGATATGAAACCAGGTGGGGCCAGTCTTGAAGAGATCATGCAGAGAGCTTATGATTCCTTTGATGTTCAGCTTACAAGCATACAGCTGCTTTACAGCACAGTTGGTAAGTATATAATGCATTACTTATTGATTTTTTTTTTCCTGAGATGATTAGGTTTTTAGACCATTTCTCTGAAGACCTTCATCCCAAATATGTTAACTTTTATATTTTTGGGATGCCTGGATGGCCCAGTTGGTTAAGTGTCTGCTTTTGGCCCAGATCATGATCTCAGTGTCCATGGATCTCAAGGTCCATGATCTCTTAAGTCCTGTGTTGGGCTCCTTGTTCGGTAGGGAGGCTGCTTCTTGCTCGCCCCCTCCTCCCCATTCTCTCTCTCACTCACTCTCTCTCAAATGAATAAGTAAAATCTTTTTTTTTTTAAATGAGAGGCACCTGGGTGGCTCGGTGGGTTGAGCCTCTGCCTTTGGCTTGGGTCATGATCTCAGGGTCCTGGGATCGAGGCCCGCATCAGGCTCTCTGCTCAGCAGGGAACCTGCTTCCCCCTCTCCCTCTGCCTCTCTGCCTGCTTGTGGTCTCTCTGTCAAATAAATAAATAAAATCTTTTTTTTTTTTAAAGACTTTATTTATTTATTTGACAGAGAGAAATCACAAGTAGATGGAGAGGCAGGCAGAGAGAGAGAGAGAGGGAAGCAGGCTACCTGCCGAGCAGAGAGCCCGATGCGGGACTCGATCCCGGGACCCTGAGATCATGACCTGAGCGGAAAGCAGCGGCTTAACCCACTGAGCCACCCAGGCGCCCCAATAAATAAAATCTTTAAAAAAAAAAAATGAAACTTGTATACTTTTGAGTAGGAAGTAATAGTACACCGTGTCTAAGAGCAGTATCTCAGGTATTTGATTTTACTGCTCGAGAGCCATTGTCAGTGTTTGGAGACACTTTTGACTGTCACAGGTGAGAAATAGGGGCATTACTAGTATCTAGTGAGTGGAAGTCAGGGATGCAACTAAATGCTACATTGTAGAGGAAAGCCACTCCATGATGCTTATTTGGCTCAAGTATCAATAGTGCTGCGATTGAGAAATCCTTTGGACAAGGTTGCTTGAAGATACTGGCACATATTTAAAATATTTGTTTTATATAGGACAATCACAAGAGGCTGCTCAAAGCCAGAGGCATTCTAGCCTGGGGCCTCTGACACTCCAGGCCATAAACAGCCACACAAAGACAGAGGAGGATGTTAGGAGGATTGAGGAGGGTATCATAGGCATATCTTTACCCTGTTCACTTTTGATGGAGTCTTTGCTGTTGATCTAGTTTTTAGATGAAGTCCGCAGAGCCAGAAATTGTCAAGAGCCACTAAAAGTAGATAGTGAGAGAGACGCAAGACTAGTTGATCCCTTTTTCTACTATGTCATCCTGTTTCTGAATCCCTAGAGTGTTAATAAACATTTAGATAATTCAACAGTTGGATTGATGGATGTTTTAGAGATATGTATGTATATGCTCAAATTTTAATTATCTGAGCGAACTAATAAAAAGAGAAACAATGAGAACCCAAAGTAATGGTTATTAAAAGTATTAAATTGTATATTCCTGGAACATTTTTATGTTCAGTTTGGGATAATAAACTTGATTTCCATTTTTAGCATATTCTGATTGGTGTAGAAAAAGCCCAGAAGTGTAGTGGGTGGCAAATATAAAGTATTTATAGAAAACCCATTGTGTTTTTTTCCAAGGAGTAAATAACAGTATTGTGGCACGTTTGGTACATTTTGGTCATTAATTTTTAAAGTCCATGAAGTGTACTTAATATTTAAGATGTTGGGATGCTTTGTGAAGAAAAATTTAAAGTATTCCATTATTGCTGAAAATTACTGGAATTATTTAGAATTGTTTTTGTGAGTGTTAACTGTTCTTAAATAATTATATCTTTTTTAGAGTAATGTATTTTTGGCATTGGGGTTACTTTAGGTAATTGTCATAAACTATCTTGATAAATACTGAAACCCTTCTAAATATTTTTTTATCTGTAAATTGAGAATAGAAGGAAATATTTCACTAATCCTGATACCATTAGAATTTATAAAATTGTAATAGTTCATTTTACTTTTTCTTACCAGAATAATTAGATTCAAAGTGTAATGTATATGAAGATACATTGTACCACACAAATTTCACGTTAGCAGAGCTGGATATAAACTTCAACTTATATAGCCTTTTGGCCATAAGCAAATTAAAAATTCCTCTTCCCAGTTTTCTAAAATGAGATGATTAGACATCATTGTGAGAATTAAATGAAAATTTAAACATTGCCTGGAGCAGTGCCTATTAGAAATCTTGAATAAATGGTAGCTTTCATTAATACAGAAGAACTGTACTTTTCTCTACCTTCCTTTTTCTTTATTGCCTTAGAGCCATTTTGGGGGGGTGCGTTATGTATCTGTTGGGTGTAGTGACTAAATGGATGCACAGTAGATTTGGTTAAACTATGTTGTTGGGTTTTTAATAAGCCTTTTCCTGTTGAAACAGTCTTTGAAGCAGTGAAAGGGAAACGAATTTACGTGCTCATTTTGTGTACCTGAGAAGGTAGCATTAAGATTGTGTAGATGGGGGTGCCTGGGTGGTTCATTGGATTAAAGCCTCTACCTACAGCTCAGGTCATGATTTCAAGGTCCTAGGATTGAACCCCATGTCGGGCTCTCTGCCCAATGGGGACCCTGCTTCCTCCTCTCTCTCTGCCTGCACTCTGCCTACTTGTGATCTCTGTCTGTCAAATAAATAAATAAATTAATAAACTTAAAAAAAAAAAAGATTGTGTAGATGTAGGAAAATTTTTCTATACCATGAAGTATATGACTACAAAGTATTAGTAGTGATTTTAGGTTTAATGTGTTTTTCAGATTACATGTGTGCTAATAAGTAAACATGTACTGTTTTCCATAATTAGGTGATAATTGGAGAGAAGCACGAAAACTCAATGTATCTACACAGCATGTTTTGGTACCTATGCACTTCAATGTGGAGCTCTCGAAGGCCATGGTTTTCATGGATATAAGGATGCCCAAGTATGTATAGTCTCTTTCATGTGATTGTAGATTCTCTAAGGGAATACCATATCTCATTGATTTTTTGAGGGGGGGTAAAATATATGTAACATAAACTTTATTTTTAAGTATACAATTCGGTGACATTAAGTACTTTCACATCCATCTTCATAACTTCGTCATCTTCTCAGACTGAAACTGTACTCATTAAATAATAATGCCCCACTTTTCCAGCCCATGGCGGTTGTGATTGATTGTTCTCTCTCTATAAATCAGGCTCCTCTGGGTACCTTTCATAAATGGAACCATGCAATGTTTGTTCTTCTGTGTCTGAGTTATTGTACATAACATAATGCCTTCAAGGTTTATCCATGTCATAGCATATATCAGAATTTCATTTGTTTTTGAGGCTGAAAAATATTTCATTGCATATATCTGGATCAAATGGACATTTGGATTATTCCAATGAAATTTGGCTGTTGTAATAGTGCTGCCATGAAGATCGATATACAAATAACTGTTCGAGTCCTTGCTTTAAATTTTTTTGTTTATATATCCAGAGGTGGAATTGCTGAATCCTACAATAATTTTATTTTTAATTTTTTGAGGAACTGTCCTAGTGTTTTCCATAGCAGCTGTACCATTATATTCCCACCAGCAGTGCACAAGGGTTCTAGTTTTTCCACCTCTTTACCATCTTTTATTTTCTTATTTTTAAAAGCAATCCTCCCCAATACATATGAAGTAGTATCTAATTAGAGTTTTCAGTTGTATTTTCCCAATGATTACTGATTAGGTAATTTTCAGGTACTTATTGGCAATTTACATATTTCTTCAGAGAAATATCTTTTCAAGTCCTTTGCCCATCTTTAATTTTTTTTTTTTTTAAGTTGCAGGAGACTTCTGTTCTGTTTTTAAATATATTCTGCATGTTAACTCCGTATCAGATAAATGATTTGCAAATATTTCCTCTGATTTTGTGGATTGCCTTATTTATCACTCTTTTGATCGTGTTCTCTGATGCATAGAAGTTTTAAATATTAGGTTCAATTTATGTTTTCTGTGCTTTTGGTGTTATAGCCAAGAAATTATTTTCAAATTCAATGTCCTAAAACTTCTGTATCCTTTTTACAAAGAGTTTTATAGTTTGAACTTTCATGTTCAGATCTTTGATAGATTTAGTGTTATTGTTTGCATATGGTATAAGGTATGGCCTCAGCTTTATTCTTGTGTATGTGGATATCTGGTTTGCCCAGCACCATTTATTGAAAAGACTTTTCTTTTTCTTTTCTCCATTGGATAGTCTTGATACTGTTATGAAAATCATTTGACCATGCTTGTGATGGTTTTTTCTGGGTTTTCTGTTCTATTTCCTTGGTCTCTATTTCTGTCTATATACCAGAGCCACACAGTTTTGATGACTAGAGCTTTGTATTAAGTTTTGGAATCAGGCGTATGAATTATCCAACTTTGCTTTCTAGATTGTTTTGGCTATTTGGCATCCTCTGAGATTCCACAGGAATTACAGGGTGGATTTTCTGTTTTTATAAAAGATACTTTGATTTTGATATATATTGCATTGAATCTGTAAATGCTTTGAGTAGTGACATCTTAATATTAAGTCTTCCAATCCACGAACATGAGCTATCTTTCCATTTCTTTGTGTCTTCTATGATTGCTTTCAGCAGCATTTTGATAGTTTGCAATGTATGTCTTCTACTTCTGTGATTAAGTTTATTTTTGATACCATTGTAAATAGAATTGTTTTCTTAATATCCTTTTGGACTGTTTATTGTTACTGTATAGGAATGGATTCTTCTGAGTTGGCTTTAATATTCTGTAACTTTTGCTGAATTCATTTATTATTTCTTTGTGTGTGTCTGTGTGTGGAATTGTAAGGGTTTTCTACATACAAGATTACTTTATCTTTGAACAAAGGCAGTTTTACTACTTTCTTTACAATTTGGATGCCTTTAACTTTTTTTGCCTAATTAGTTTCACTAGAATTTCCAGTGCTATGTTGAATAGAAGTGATTTAAGCAGTCATCCTTTATCCTGAGCATAGAGGAAGAGGTTCTGGTCTTTCATCATGGAGTATGTTAGCTGTAGGGTTTTTATTTTTTTTATTTATTTATTAAAAGATTTTATTTATTTTTATTGGACAGAGAGAGAGAGACCACAAGTAGGCAGAGAGGCTGGCAGAGAGAGAGGGGAAAGCAGGCTCCCTGATGCTCCCCCCTGAGATCATGACCTGGGCTGAAGGCTGAGGCTTAACCCAGGTGCCCTGCTGTGGGTTTTTTAATATATGACCTTTATTATGTTGATGTAGTTAGCTTCTGTTGCTAATTTGTTGGGTGTTGCTAATTTGTTGGGTGTTTCTATCATGGAAATGTGTTGAATTTTTTCAAATACTTTTCAGCAGAGGAAATGATTGTGTGTTTCTTTTCCTTCATTATATTAATGTTGTGTATTACAGTGATCTGTCTTCCCATGTTGAACCATCCTTGCATTCTAGGAATAAATTACAGGTCATGGTGTATAATCCTTTTAAGGAACTGTTGAGTTTTGTTTGCTAGAATTTTGTTGAGGATTTTTGGGTCAGTGGTCATAAGGAATATTGGTCTATAGTTTTCTTGAAGTGTCTTTGTCTGGCTTTGGTATCAGAGTAATCATGGCCTTAAAATGAGTTAGGAAGTGTTCCTTTCTCTCCCATTGTTTTAAAGAATTTGAGAAGAATTTATATTCTTTTAAAATGTTTGCTAGAATTCACTAAGTGAAAGCCTTTAATCATGGGCATTTCATTATTGGGAGATTTTGGATTACTGATTCAATCTCCACACTAGTTATAGGTCTCTCCAGGTTTTCCATTTTTTCACAGTTTAGAGTTTTGGTAGGTTTACATTTCTAAAAAATTGTCTACTTCATCTTGATTATCCAGTTTGGTGTAAAATTGTTCATAGCTATCTTATAGTCATTCTTATTTCAGTAGAATTAGTAGTAATGCCCCTGCTTTCATTTCTGATTTTAGTTGTCTTTTCTCTTTTATTTCTCAGTCTACCTAAAAGTTCAACTCTGTTCATCTTTTTGAAGAATCACTTACCAGTTTTGTTGAACTTCTCTGTTATTTTTCAGTTGTTTGTTTTGGTTCTCTTTGCTCTTTATTTCCTTACTTCTGCTGGCTGTTGGTTTAGCTTGCTCTTTTTCTACTTTTCTTAAGGTGTAAAGTTAGTTTGTCGATTTGAGAGCTTTTTTTAATGTAAGTGTTTACAGCCATACATTTCTCTCAGTATGGCTTTTTGGTATATTCTATAACTCTTATTATTCTGTGTCTTCATTTTTACTTGTCTCAAGACATTTTCTCATTTTCCTGTACTTGCTTCTTTGACTTATTGTTTAATATGTGTATTGTTTAATTTCCACATGTGAATTTTACATTTTCCTTCTTTTGATTTCTGGTTTCATTCCATTGTGATCAGAAAAGATGCTTTCAATGATTTCAGACCTCTAAAAAATTTGACACTTGTTTGTGGCCTTCTTTATGGTTTGTCCTGGAGAATGTTCTGTGTGTATTTAAGAAAAATGTGTATTCTGGTCTATTTTTGGTCCATTTTTGTCAATAGCATTGTTCTCATCCT
This sequence comes from Mustela lutreola, assembly GCF_030435805.1. Taxonomy (NCBI): domain Eukaryota; kingdom Metazoa; phylum Chordata; class Mammalia; order Carnivora; family Mustelidae; genus Mustela; species Mustela lutreola. Next base: position 82,834,566 of record NC_081301.1, on the reverse strand, counting down.
CTTTTTGGGCTTCTGTTTGTTACATCAGATACTGAAATGGGGTTTTGAAGTCTCCTGACCGTAGGTCCGTTTCTTTCCTTAGTTTTGTCAGTGTTTGATTTGTATATTTTTGATCTGATGGTTGGTGCATCTATGTTTTAATTTATATCTTAATGGCAAAATTACCTTTTTATCGTTGTGTAATGTCCTTTGTCTCTAGTAGCAGATTTTGACTTATAATCTTTTCTGATTGCCTTTATTAAAGCTATTCCTTTTTTCTTATATTTATTATTTGCATGAGATGTTTTTTCCTGTTCTTTAACTTTCAAACTATTTGTGCCCTTAGATCTAAACTGAGTCTCTGGCAGACAGCCTGTAGTTGGATCTCATTTTTTTCAACCACTCTGTCATTTTGTATCTTGTATTTGAAAACTTAAACCATTTACGTTTAAAGTAAATATTGATTGAAAGACTTCCTCGAGCTCAAGGCTTTGTGTGTGAAGTATAGGGAGAAGGATAGAGGTAAGCAGTAAATAGCCTGGCCTTTTCCCATATGCTGTGGATGTGGCTGCTATTACTTAACTGCTCTTGTCTGGTGAAAGAGACCTACACCTTTCTTTGTTGTTTTTCAGAGTATAGTGACTATGTCCACTAGCAAACATAGTGTAATGTACTAAATCTTATTCTCCTAGACTGTCTTTTTAGGAAATCAGGCTGCCTTAAGACTGAGAGTCTTAAGACTGAGAGTCTTAAGGCAGAGGAATGTCAGGAATTCGGCCTGAGAAAGAGAGTAGGAAAGAAAGCCATTCTGCACATTCCACTGTTTTTTCATAATCCAGCACAAGGTGTAGTTTGATTTTTAGATATGCGGCTTGGGCTCTTTAGTTCTTACCCAGATGTCCCACTGCTGTTTTACTGTTGGCGTAATACTGCTTGTAAAGTTTATCAATATGTGGTGAAAAACAAGATGGATATGATTTCCTATTGTAAACATGAGTATGAATTGATTCCTTTTAAGCTCATTTCTATGTATGCTGGAATCTAGAAAGTTAGGGAGTACCATAAAAAAGAAGTTGATATTATTCTGAGGGACCTTGCTTTGGATTGCTCTACTTACTAGGACATAATTAGGAAGAATTTATGTCCTGTAATGCAGGGAATATGTATAGTATAGAAACAACTGAAATAACTGATTAAAATACTTATATCTAGATAGATAGAGGAAGATCATGAGAGATCATACAATGTAACAGTTGCAAATTTTTTCTGTAAAGGACCAGATAGTGAACATTTTAGGTATAAATTTCATATTGTTAGTCATAACTATTCAATTCTACTGTTTTAGGATGAATGCAGTCATAAACAATACATAATGAACAGGTATGGGTGTGTTCCAATAATACTTATCAAAATAAGTAACAGATTGAATTAGCCAGTGACCATATTTTGCCCGTTTCTAGTCCAGTGCATTATATAGTGAGACATCACCAATAAAATGGCAAAGATACCGGGAAAGCCATTTGAGCTAGTATTCTAATGATACTAAAATTGCTGTAGGTTAGGATCAGAGAAGTATAGCTAAAATAATAAAAGGCAGAAACTAAATGATTTAGAAAGATCAAATCTGAGAAGCATTTGATTTCAGTTTAGTGAGCTGGAGCAATATAAGGTGAATACGGTATTATAGAAATCTCTGGAATTGTAAAGGTATCAGGCAGCATCCTTTGAAATTTGAGCTTAAAACTTTCAAGGCAAATAAAAGGAAGTCCTTTGCTATTTGGTATGTAATATTTTGGTGCCCTCGTTTTCAGGTTGTACATTATATAGGTATGTTTAAAAAAAAATTGAGAAGAAGTTTAGATACATTGAGACAGATTCATAGTATGTACCTAAGTTAAACTAGGATAGATGGAACTAATTACATGTATATAGTCTATTGGTGGTAAAAGAAAGCTTGTAATTTTCTTAAGAAATGCAGATGTATTTTTAGACTCATAACCTTAGTCATGTGTCTGAGTTGAAAAAGTTTCAGGAAAAATACAGGGATTAAAAACAGTGAGTAAAAATGTACTCTTTGATAACAGCTTTTTTTTTTCTAAACTTTTATTTTTTTTAAAGACTATGCAGAGGGACACTGGGTGGCTCAGTCATTTAAGCATCTGCTTTCTGCCCAGGACCCTGGGATCAAGCTCCCATGTTGGGCTCTCTGCTCAGTGGGGAGCCTGCTTTCTCTCCCTCTGCCTGCCATTCATTCCCCCTGCTTGTGTTCACACACACACTCTCTCTCTCTCAAATAAATAAAATCTTACCAAAAAAAAAAAAGACTATTTAGAACAGCTTTAGGGTCACAAGAAAGAAATTGAAGTATAGTTGACATGTAAGGTTGCATTAGTTTCAGGTGGACATAGTGATTTGACACCTCGCTAGTGCTGTGCTCACCGTAAGCATAGCCACCTTTGTCGCCATACAAGGCTACTACAGTATCATTCGACTGTATTCCCTGTGCTGTACCTTTTTATTCCCATGACTTACTCATTCCATAACTAGAAGCCTGTACCTCCCGCTGCCTTTACTAGTTTGCCCAACCCCCTTCCTCCTACCACTGGTAACCATCACTTCATTCTCTGTGTGTCTCTTTTTATTTTTGTTTTTTAGATTCCATGTAGAAATGAAATCATACGGTATTTATTTCACTTAGCATTGTACCTTCTAGGGTTTCCATGTCACAAATGGCAAAACAGCATTATTATTATTTTTTTGTAATGGTGGAGTAATGTTCCATTGTATATATGTACCACAACTTCTTTAGCCATTTATCTACTAATGGACACTTGGGTTGCTTCTGCTGGCTACTATAAATAATACTACAGGGGCGCCTGGGTGGCTCAGTGGGTTAAGCCGCTGCCTTCGGCTCGGGTCATGATCTCAGGGTCCTGGGATCGAGTCCCGCATCGGGCTCTCTGCTCAGCGGGGAGCCTGCTTCCTCCTCTCTCTCTGCCTGCCTCTCTGCCTACTTGTGATCTCTCTCTGTCAAATAAATAAATAAAATCTTTAAAAAAAAAAAAAAAAAAATAATACTACAAACATAAGTGTGCATGTATTTTTTCAAATTACTGTTCTCATTTTCTTTGGGTTGATAACCACTAGTAGAATTCCTGGGTCACAGAGTGTTTGTTTTTAATTTTTTGAGGAACCTCCATACTGTTTTCCACAAGGGCTGCCCAAATTTACCTTCTTGCCAATGGTGCATGAGGATTCCTCTTTCTCTCCATTCTGAGCAGTTGTTATTTGTCTTTGATTCTAGTCATTCTGACAGGTGTCAGGTGATACCTCATTGTGGTTTTGACTTGCATTTCCCATATGATGAGTGATGTTGAGCATGTCTTCATGTGTCTGTTAATCATCTCTATGTTTCCACTGAAAAAGTGTCTATTCAGGTCCTTTGCCCATTATTTAATGGGATTGTTTGTTTTTTTTGGTGTCAGGTTGTAGAAATTCTTTATATATTTTGGATATTAAACCCTTTATCGGTTATATCATTTGCAAGTATCTTCTCTCATTCAGTGGGCTACATTTTTGTTTTGTTGATGGTTTTCTTTGCTGTGCAAAAGCTTTTTATTTTGATGTAGTCTTGTTTCATGTGCCTGGGGGGAGATACTTAGAAAAGTGTCGCTAAGGCTGATGTACAAGAGATTACTGTCTGTTTTGTTTTAGGATTTTTATGGTTTTGGGTCTCAAGGTGTTGAAACTTAGATCCACACAAAACCTGCGTGCATATATATTTTTTCTCTTTTTTCATTGATTCTTTTAAAAATCAATATCTTTTTAAAATTATTTTTTAATTTTTTTAATTAAAAAAAATTTTTTTCATTTATTTATTTTCAGCATAACAGTATCATTTTTTCACCACACCCAGTGCTCCATGCAATCCGTGCCATCTATAATACCCCCAACCTGGTACCCCGACCTCCCACCCCCCCGCCACTTCAAACCCCTCAGATTATTTTTCAGAGTCCTTAGTCTCTCATGATTCACCTCCCCTTCCAATTTACCCCTGCATGCATATATTTATAGAAGTTTTATCCATACTTTTATATAAAGCTTATACACATAAATTTTATTTTTCAGTTTTATAGCCCAGGCTTGTAAGCAACTAAGATGTCAGTTAATAGGTGATAGATAAACTGTAGCATATCAAACAGTGAATATAATTCACTAAGAAGAAATAAGCTGTCAGGTCATGAAAAGATGTAGAGAAACATTAAATGCATATTACCAAGTGAAAGAAGCCAATCTGAAAAGGCTGCATATTCTATGGTTTCCACTAGGTGACTTCTGGAAAAGGCAAAACTATGGACACAGTTAAAAGATCAGGGCTTGCCAGGACTTGAAGGTGGTAGGTAGGGGAGGAATGAATAATTGAAGCACAAGGGATTTTTAGGGCAATGAAAATACATGATATATTCTAAATGATATAATGGTTAATACATGTCATTATGCACTTCGACCAAACCCAGAGAACGTAGAGCATCCAACAGTGAGCAGTGATGTACATTGTGGACTTTGGCGATTATGATGTGTCAGTGTAGCTTCATCAGTTTCAACAAATGTACCATTCTGGTTGGGAATATTTTTTTTTTTTTAAAGATTTTATTTATTTATCTGACAGAGTTCACAAGCAGGCAGAGAGGCAGGCAGAGAGAGAGGGGGAAGCAGGCTCCCTGCTGAACAGAGAACCCTATGCGGGGCTCAATCCCAGGACCCTGGGATCATGACCTGTGCCAAAAGCAGAGGCTTTAACCCACTGAGCCACCCAGGCGCCCCTGGTTGGGAATATTTTTAATGAAGGAGGCAATGCATGGGTAGATGCAAGGGGTATATTTAAAAATATATATATCTGTATCTCCTTTCAATTTTCTGTGATCTTTGTTTGTAGATGACATGAAACTATACAGAGAAAACCTTAAAGACTCCACCAAATTATTCATTTGAATAAATGAATAAATTATTCATTAGAATAAACGAATTCAGTAAACTTGCAGATAAATAATATACAGGAATCAGTTATGTTTTGATACACTAATAATGAAGTGCAGAAAGAGAAATTAAGAAAAAAATCCCATTAACCATTTTACCAAAAAGAATAAAATACTGAAGAATAAACATAACCAAGGTAGGGAAGGACCTGTACTCTAAAAACTATAATCATTGATGAAAGAAATTGAAGACACCAACAGGTGGAAAGCTATCCATGCTCATTGTTTGGAAGAATTGATATCATTGTTTATACAACTCAAAGTAATCTACCAATTCAGTACAATTCCTATCAAAATATCTATGGCATTGTTCACTGAACTAGAACAGATAATCCTAAAATCTGTGTTGAACCACAAAAGACCCTGAATAGCCAAAGCAGACTTGAAAAAGAAGAATAAGGCTGGAGCTATCACTATTCAGATTTCAAGATATATTTGAAAGCTATACTAATCAAAACAATATGGTATTGGCACAAAGATAGACACATTGATCAGTGGAACAGAATTGAGTCCTCATAGAAAAACCCATACGTCTATGGTCAATTTTAACAAAGGAGGCAAGAATATACAATGAGGAGAAGACTGTCTCTTCAAAGAATGGTGTTGAGAAAACTGGACAGCTGCATGCCAAAGAATGAAATTGTACCACTTTCCTACTGCATAGACAGAAATGAGGTAAAAATGAATTAAAGACCAAAGTATGAGACCTAAAATCATTAAAGCTCTAAAAGAAAACATACAGTAGTAATCTCTTGAACATCAGTCTTAGCAACATTTTTCTAGATTAGTTTTAAAGTTTTTGAAGAGAATATCTTTGCAAAGACCAGTAGACTGTATTTATGGAAATCTACTCCTGGGCTTTCTCTTCTGACCATTGATCTATTTATCTATTCTATTGTCAATACCAGTGTCTTGCTTACGGTGGCTTTCCTAGTGAGTCTTGAGGTCAGGGAGGGTCAATCCTCCATCCGTTTTCTTCAATATTATGTTGGCTTTCTGGATCTTTTACCTCTTCATTTAAACTTCATAGTCATTTTGTCAATATCCATTAAGTAGTTGGCTGGGATTTTGACTTTCATTACATTGAATCCATGGATCAGTTCTTTTAGGAAGAACTAACATCTGAAGAATATTGAATTTTAATACAAATAAATATGGAGTCGCTCTTCATTTATATTTATTTCTTCTTTGATTTCATCCTTCAGAGTTTTAGAGTTTCCTCTGTATAGATCTTGTAGATATTTTGTTAGATTTAATGGTGTTAATATAAATGGTATTATTTTTAATTTTTAAATTCTACTTGCCCATTGTTTGTATATAAGAAAGCAGTAGACTATTGGATAAAGGGTTTATTAGTTCTTGGGGCTGCCTTCTTTTTTTTTTTTTTTCTTTTTAGATATTCTGTATAGATGATCATGTTATCTGTGAACAGACTCTGTATACTTTTTATTTCCCTTTCTTGTCCTAACGCATTGACAGGGACTTGCAATATAGTGTTGAAAAGGAGTGATCCAAGAGACCTCTGTGCTTTGTACGTAATCTTAGTGGAAAACTGAGTTTCTTGCCATTAAATACAGTAGCTGTAGGTTTTTTGATGATACTCTTTATCAAGTTGAGGAAGCTTACCCTTATTGTAGTTCTTGCAGAGTTTTTTTTTTTTTTTTTTATCATGATAGGTGTTTGGATTTTGCCATATTTTATATGATCATGTAATTTTTCTTAAGTCTTAAAATTTCTTAATCTGACTTTTATTTTTTTTTTATTTTTTTTTTTTAAAGATTTTATTTATTTATTTGACAGAGAGAGATCACAAGCAGATGGAGAGGCAGGCAGAGAGGGAGATAGAGGGAAGCAGGCTCCCTGCTGAGCAGAGAGCCCGATGCGGGACTCGATCCCAGGATCCTGAGATCATGACCCGAGCCGAAGGCAGCGGCTTAATCCACTGAGCCACCCAGGCGCCCTTAATCTGACTTTTAAACAGGATTTAGATATATTATCTCTTAGAGAAGTTATTTGAACTTCCTAAGCATTAGTTTCCTGTTAGGAACCATGTATGCAACTGATTTTCTGCTGTTAAAAAAACAGCAGAAATCAGTTGTCTACCTTATAGGTTGTGAGGACTTAAGATAATGCATATCAATGCTTTCCTTAATGCCTATCATATAATAAACAATAATTATTAATTGTCAGCTGTCTTTGGCAAATAGAAAAGGGATAATAAATGTAATAATGTTAGAAAATAAATCTCTGGGGCACCTGGGTGTCTCAGTCAATTAAGTGTCTGCCTTCAGCTCAGGTCATAATCCCAGGGTCCTGGGATCAAGTCCTGAGTTAGGATCCCTGCTCAATAGGGAGTCAGCTTCTACCTCTGCCCCATCCCCTGCTTGTGCTTGTGCATGCTCTTTCTCTCTCTCTTTCAAAAATAAATAAATAAAACCTCAAAAAATTTTTTTCTGAAAAATAATGAGGTTAGTTCACCTAATGAGATGTGTCAGTAAGGCCAAATAGGAATTTGAGTGGAGATTGTGGAATGTTTTATGGAGTATGTGGATAATTTTTAGAGTTTAAAATTGCATTTTATTTTTGGGTATATTAAGGGGAACAATTGTGTTTTTAACTAGTATACATAAATCAGAATGGAGTTTGCTTTATAATAATTCCTTTTTTTGAAACAGATTCAAGATTTTTGGAAAGTTACCACTGATTTCTTTACGAATCTCAGATAAAAAACTGCAAGGAATTCTGGAATTGATTGAAAGCATTCCGAAACCCACACCTGCAACTGAAACATATGCCCCTGCCAAACCATTTCAGGTAATGTTTTTACAAAATTGATAAAAATGCAAATTAAGGAAACTGGACAACTTTACCCACAAATTTTGGGTAAAATAATTTAATTCATTTTCAAGAAAGCTTTAAAAATTAGATTTTAGCGGCAACTGGGTGGCTCAGTTAAGCATCCAACTTGATCTCAGCTCAGGTCTTGATCGCAGGGTTGTGAGTTCAAGCCCCGTAATGGGCTCCATGCTGGAAATGGAGCCTGCTTTAAAAAAAAAGTTGGGGCACCTGGGTGTCTCAGTTGGTTGAGTGTCCAATGCTTGATTTCAGCTCAGGTCATGATTTCAGATTGTGAGATTTGAGCCCTGCATCGGGCTCTGCACTGGGCATGGAGCCTGTTTAATTAAGATTCTCTCTCTCCCTCTCGCCGCTGCCTCCCCCACCCCATGTTACTCTCCACCTCTAAGAAAAAAAAAAATTTTTTTTTTTGACATTGTAAAAGAGAAAATGATGAAAGAATAAAAGGTCAAATCTTAAAGAAAATTATGTCATAAGTCTGCCTTTCTTCACTGGTCTGGCTTGTAGTCACTCTCCTCAGTGGTAACACTGTTAACTGCTGCTTCTCTGGTTTCCCACAATGTCTATGGCATACACTATGGCATGCTCACTTATGTGCGTGTACATACGTACTCTTATGTTCTTCAAATTTACATAAATTCCATCATTATACTTATCTGAACCTGTATTTTTTCATCATTATCGTATTTTATATACATTAGAGTTATCTTCGTATTAGCATGTACAGATCTGCCTTTTACTTTAGAGCAATATAGTATGGAATTGTGCAAGTGTGACAACATCCCCTTTTGATGGACATTGACGTTGTTATGAGAGCTCACAGTTCTGCTTTCAGCTTCCTCGTACATATATTTGGGTATATTTTTATCCATTGGATAAATTCGTACATGTGGAATTGCTCAGTGAATTTTAGGTTTTCATGAACTTTGCCAAACTTTCTTTTGTAAAGTGAGTACCCATTTGTAGTCCCACCAGCAGTAAATGAGTGTTTGTTTCTCTGTTCTTTATTAGTATTAACAATTTAACATTTATTCTATTAAATGAAAAGATGTTATATTCTGGCTTTGATTTGCATTTACAAGTAACATAGGACTTATGTTCATGAGTTTATTGGGTGTTTGACTTTCTGTTTTTTAAAACTGCTGTGTTTGTCTTGTGTTGTGTTGTGGTTTTCCAGTTAAAGAAATTGTTGCTGTTTGTCCTTTACTAACATTTTTTCTTTGTTTTTCCTTGGATTCATTTATTTTTGGCATGCGCAAGTGTTTGCTTTTTACATGTTCAGACTTACTAAGGTAGGATGCGTGGGTGGCTCAGTCAGTTAAGCATTTACCTTTGGCTCAGGTCATGATCCCAGAATCCTGGGATCAAGCCTGGAGTTTGTTAGGGTCCTTGCTCAGCAGGGAGCCTGATTCTCCCTCTGCCTACCTCTTTCTCTTCCCCCCCTCCTCTCCCTCTGACAAATAAATTAAAATCTTGAAAAAAAAAGTCATTAAGGTTTTCCTTCATGATTTCTCTGTCTTATTCTATGCACCTTATTTCTTATGAAGAAAATTTCATATCCATTTGGAAATAAATGGAATAAATGGAAATAAATGGAAGATATCCATTTGGGGCAATTGGATGGATCAGTCCGTTAAGCGTCTGCCTTCAGCTCAGGTTATGATCTCAGAGTCCTGGGGTTGAGTCCCGCATTGGGCTCTTTGCTTAACAGGGAGCCTGCTTCCCCTTCTTCCTCTGCCCCTTCCCACTCTCCACACCTGTGCTCTCTCTCTCAGATAAATAAAATATTATTTAAAAATCCAGTCATGTTTTTCTCTCTTTAAACATTTTGATTTCTTTTCATGTTTAACTTTTTTATTTTGAAATAATTTCAAACTTACAGAAAAATTGTAAAAATAGTATAAAGAACTTGATCAAACCCTGTAAGAGGAAGTTGCTGACATATTATACCATAACCCTGAAAACAGTAGTGTTTTGTAGTATTTTTTCATAATCTGTTGCTGAGTTTTTTGTTAAGAGGTTCTTTGGAAGAGGAGAGGTTTTAAGTATTAATGAAATCCACTTTGTCAGTATTTTCTTCTGTGGATGAAGGTTTTTATATTTCAACTCTGGAATCTTTGCCTAACACAAGATCAAGATTTTTCCTGTGTTTTATTCTAGAAATTTTGTAGTTTTAGGTTTTATATTCAGATCCATGATCCATTTTCTGTTAAACTTTTATGTGGAACATGTGATAAGTTACTGTTTATACATTTGTATTTTTAGTCATTTCAGTTTCATTTGTTGAAAACACTTCCTTTTTCCATTAGTTGAGCATTTTGAGGGGGCTCTTTTTTACTCCAGTGATACTCCTTTGATTTTTATCTATTCCCTTGCTGATACCATAATGTCTTATTTACTACATGTCTTCATGGTAAGTATTATGTATGCATGTATGTATATATGTTGGCACGTAACCCCTTCTTCAGTGTTAACAGGAATTTTCCTGGGACTGTCTCGTGAATTTGGTTATTCCATCACTTTTATGCTATGTTGATGGCACCTCTGAGTAGTTTCTTGCATAAGGTATATTGTATTTTAAACTTTTATTTATGTTTTCTTCTTAAATACTTCTAAGTTTAAAAAAAAAGTACTTGGATAAATGTTCGCTTCATTCTTAGTTATCACTGAAGGCTCAGAGGACTCTTCTCTCTCCCATCCCCTAAACTTAATCTGTATATCAAAGGCTGTCAAACCTATGGTCTACATTAGATGTTCTTTTTAAAATCTAATGCCTTTATAAAAATAGGCAGAGAATAACTATGTAATATGTCTTATACTGAATTTCTGTTAGTGTCCAGCCACACATTTGGCAAAAGATTACTGCATAAGGTCATCTGTTAATTATTTATATTCAACACTAGCCCAACTCTAGATTTTGCATATTTTTATCATTAATCCTTATCACAAGCCAGCAAGTACTAACAGTCATTATTTTGCTCAGGGAACAGACTCTTAAGTTAAATACTTTGCTAAGATCATAAAGCTTGTAGCTTTTAGCTTGCAGAGCCAAATTTTGAACTCAGATTTTTTTTCTCTCTCTTTCTTTAAACAAATCTACAGCCCTACAGCTGACATTTTTTCTGCTCTTTTCATGCTGCTTTCTGTATAAATGACATCCTAATCTGCAGGGACTTTATTTTCTCCCTTTTCCAGTTTTCTAAGAAAGTTCAGTCCAAAAGACTAGATCATTACTAAGACTTTTAATTTAACTTGAAGGGGTTTCATAGGTTAAAGAAAAGATTTTTTTTTTTTTTTTTTTTTAAAGATTTTATTTATTTATTTGACAGAGAGAAATCACAAGCAGATGGAGAGGCAGGCAGAGAGAGAGAGAGGGAAGCAGGCTCCCTGCTGAGCAGAGAGCCCGATGCGGGACTCGATCCCAGGACCCTGAGATAATGACCTGAGCCGAAGGCAGCGGCCCAACCCACTGAGCCACCCAGGCGCCCCAAAGAAAAGATTTTTAAACAAAGAATCACCCCTTCATGGATATCTTGTTTGGATTGTCTCAGAAATAAAATTTCAGTCACAGGTCTGAAAAATCTTAACACCTAAATAGCTCTTGAAACTAAATGCTTCTGTTTACTTCCTATAATTTTATTTTTCTTCTTAATTTTTATTTCAGCTTTATTAAGGTACAGTTGACAAATAAAACTATAAAATATTAATGTGTACATTGTGGTGGTTTAATACATGTATATGTTGCAAGAGGATTTAACTGTCTAGTTAATTAACACATTCATTCTTCACATACTTGTTTTTGGTGAGAACATTCAGTTCTACTCTCTCAACAGATTCCTGTTACTCAGTACAGTGTTGTTGATTATGGTCACCATATTTTACATTAGATCCTCAGCCTTACTCACCTTGAAGCTGAAAGTTTGTACCCTTTTACTAACGGCTCCCTATTTCCTCCACTGTATAGCCCCTGGCAACCACTTCTGCACTCTTGCTAGGAGTTTGACCTTTTTGTTGTTAAATTCCACTTATAAATGATACTGTGCAGAATCTTTCTTAGTCCTGCTTATTTCACTTAGCATCATGCCCTCAAGTTCCTTTTATGTTGTCACAAATGACAGGATTTCCTTCTTTCTCATGATTGAGTGATTTACATAATGTATATAAATGTGTGTCTGTGTGTATATAATCTGTATTATATATATTATATAAATGCCATATAAATATAATATATATATTTTATACATATTATATAAATGTCATGCTTTTATTCATTCACCTGTTTGATGGACACTTTTCCCACATCTTGGCTATTGTGAATACTGCGGTAAACATGGGCATGCAGATCTCTCTTTGATATCCTGTTTTCATTTCCTTTGGAAAAACCAGAAAAGAGATTGCTGGATTACATGGTAGTTCTAGTTTTCATTTCCTGAGGAACTGCCCACTATTTCTTTGGTGACTGTACCAATTTATATGGCGGGATTTCCTTTCTCTCCAAATCCTCTCCGATACTGGTAACCTGTTGTCTTTTTTTTTTTTCCCTAGTTTTTTTTTTTTTTTCTTTTTAAGATTTTATTTATTCCTAAGAGGGAGAGAGAGGCAGAGGTTGAAGTAGGCTCCCTGCAGAGCAGAGAGCCTGATTGGTACTCCATCTCAGAAACTCTGGGATCATGACCTGAGCCAAAGGCAGATGCTTAACCGACTGAGCCACCCAGGTGCCCTATTTTCAGGTTTTAAAACTTTTTATTTGTAAATTAAAAATGGTGCATTGCAATAATTAAAATCATTTGAACAAAAAAAATGGCCCTGTGATTAAACCCTATAAATCCTGTTTTACGGCCTGTGAGATGTCTTGAATCACTTGGTTTTTACTCTAGATTTCACTGTTTTCCCACCCAGCATCTTCCTTCACCAACTTGCAAGTTCTATTCCTTTCCTGCCAGCCAGCTGGCAGATGGGAGTGGCAGACCCAGCCTTCCCTTGTCAGTGTAGTCTTTTAAACTTGATCCAACCTCTTTGCATGTTACAAAGTTACACAGCTAAAAGAAGTAAAATAAAGTAATGCTCATAAATGTATAGTGCATGTTGGCAGCGTGTGTCCTACTATGATGCTCATGCTTGCTTCTCCTGTTCATTTGTTTCTCCTGTTTTTCTACCTTCTTTGATACTGATGTATTGAATTTCTCAGTCTCAGCCATATCACGTTTGTCAGACATGGTTGCAGAGGAGGCAGAGTGTGGTGCATAAGTAAGTGAAATCTGGGCAGTAGCTGTGCTGGGTCTGTTGTCTTTTTGATAATGGCCATCCTAACAGATGTCGGCTGGTATCTCATCATTTTGATTTACATTTCCCTTATTAGTATCGGGCATCTTTTCATGTGTCTGTTGACCATCTGTATGTCTTCTTTGAAAAATGTCCATTTCCTCTGCCCATTTTTTAATCGAATTGTTTGCTGAGTTGAATGAATTCTTCATATGATTGAGATATTAATCCCTTATCAGATATATTATTTGCATATATTTTCTCCCATTCAGTTCATTACCTTTTCATTTGTTGATAGTTTCCCTTGCTGTGCAGAAGCTTTTTAGTTTGAGGTAGACCCACTTGTTTATTTTGCTTTTGAAATCTGATCCAACAAACTATTGCCAAGATTGCTGTTAAGGAGCTTACCTGGCTGTGTTTCCTTTAGCAACTTTATGGCTTCAGGTCTTCCATTCAAGTCTGCAATCCATTTTAAGTTGATTTTGTGGATGAGAAAGGAGTCCAGTTTTATTCTTTTGCATATGGCTGTCCACTTTCCCCAGCACCATTTATTGAAGAAACTGTCCTTTCCTTGTATATTCTTGGCTCCTTTGCCAAAAATTAATTGATTGTTAACTCATAGGTTTATTCCTGGGCTCTCATTTTAGTTCCACTGATTTACAAATCTGTTTTTTGTGTTGTTGCCATATTGTTTTGATTACTTTAGTTTTATAATAGAGCTTGAACTTAGGAAGTGTGACGCCCCCGGCTTTGTTCTTAAGATTGCTTTGGCTATTCAGGGTCATCTAGGTGTTAGGATTATTTTTTCTACATGTTAGGATTATTTTTTCTACATGTATATAATACATTACTCGACTTCTGATAGAAATTGCATTGAATCTGAAGATTGCTTTGAGTAGTGTGTACTTTTTAACAATACTGCTTTTTGTAGTCCTTAAGTGTGAAATATCTTTTCACTATTTGTGTCTTCAGTTTCTTTCATCAGTGTTTTATAGTTTTCAGGGTATAGATTTTCCTTCTCTTCGATTAAATTTATTCATAGGTATTCTTTTTGATAGAGTTAAAAATGGTAATTCTTGAAATCAGATAATGTGACATCTAAATTGTTTGCTTTTCCTAAATAGTTTCCACTAGTTCTTCCCCTTTCCCAATAACTTTTAGAATCAGCTTTTCAATTTTACAAAAAGATTTTCCTGGGATTTTGATGGTGATTTTATTGTATTACCAATTTGGGGAGAATTGACCTTTTAACAATATTGAATCTTTCAGTCCATTAACGTGATACATCTTTTCATTTATTTAGGTCTATTTCTTTTTTTTTTTTTTTAAGATTTTATTTATTTGACAGAGATGCACAGTGAGAGAGGAGATATAAGCAGGAGGAGTGGGAGAGGGAGAAGTAGGCTTCCCATAGAGCAGGGAGCCCAATGTGGGGCTTGATCCCAGGACGCTGGGATCATGACCCGAGCTGAAGTCAGATGCTTAATGACTGAGCCATCCAGATGCCCCTATTTAAGTTTTTTCAGAAGTATTTTGTAGTTGAAATGTACATGTGCTTCACATGTTTTGGTGTTCTGTGTCCTCTGAAAATCCACATATTGAAACATTAAACCTAATAGCTCAGAATGTCACTGTATTTGGAGATAGGACCTTAAAAAGTGGTTAAGTTAATATGAGGCCATTAGAGTGGGTCCTGATGCAGTCAGTGTGGCATCTTCATGAGAAGTAGAAATTCAGACACAGAAAAAGACACCAGAGATGCACATGTATAGAGAAAACCCCATGGCGGGAGTAGGAGTGCAGCAAGGAGGAAGACATCTGCAAGCCTAGGAGAGCGGCCTCAGTCAAAACAAATGATGCCAACACCTTGATCTTGAGCTTCTTATCTTTCTGAACTGTGAGAAAATAAATTTCTGTTGTTTAATACCCCCAGTCAATGGAATTTTGTTATGGCAGCCCTTGAAAACTAATACAGGTTTTGGACCAGAAAGTGAGGTGGTGATGTAACAAATATGTTGTAGTAGGCTTAGCACTGGATAATAAGTAGAATGTGAAAGGGGGTTTTCAGGCAAGGTTATTCTTGTGATAAAGTGGGAAAGAACTTGGCTGAATTGTTTTCTAGTGTAGAAGTTGTAGGTGATGAATTTGGATATTTAGTTGAGATTTCTAAGTAAACTGTTCAAGACATGGTCTTATTTTTTCCTAATTGCTTAGAGTAAAATGCAAGAAAAGATATTTTTAAGAAGGATATGTTAAATCAGTAACAGAACTTAAAGATTTGGAAAGTGCTTAGCCTGTCCATATTGCAAAAATGGAGAATTGTGTTAGAGAGAAAGCCAGGGGTATTTGCACAAACACTTGATAAAGACATGTGACTCCTGGCTTTAATCCATTATCTCACCGAAGCCAGGAATAGAGATGGGGCTCTACCAGCTGAAGTACTACCAGCTTAGACTAAAGAGGGCAGAGTCAGGACAAAATGAAGAAAATCCCTTGTAGTTCTGGGATACTACAGGGTAGGACAGTAGGCCATCCAGCTGGGAATGTGCTTTATTCTTCAGTAAAAGGGAAAAGAATAATCTTGAAAGCTAGTCTGAGATCCACAGTGGTGCCATTACCAACATGGGCTCAACAGGTATGGGTTTTGGGGGCTAAAGTTCCCTCCTGGATTTCTAGAATGGTTCCACTTTCTTGGTTTCAGTGGGTCATTCTGCTACTTGGCAGAATGTCCGCTATGTGGCAGGAGTGTATTAATCTTATCTTTTTTTTTTTTTTAATTAAAAGGTTTTTTAAATTTATTTGACAGGCAGAGATCACAAGTAGGCAGAGAAGCAGGTGGCTGGGTGGGGGGTGGGGAGCCTGATGTGGGGTTTGATCCTGGGATCCTGGCCTGAGCCAAAGGCAGAGGCTTTAAACCACTGAGCCACCCAAGCACCCCTAGCCTTATCTTATTAGGTATGATAATAGCTGTCAGTTTTTCCATCTTATTTCCTAGATTGAGGGAGGTATTCTTTTATTCCTAGTTAGCTAATAGTTTTATTTGTATCAGGAATATTTGTAGCATTTTATGGAATGCTTTTGCTGTATCGGTTGTAATCATACAGTTTTCTTCTTTATTCTTTTAATATGATAGATTACGTTGATTCTTGAATGTTGAACTAGCCTTGCATTCCTAATGTAAGCCTCATTTGTTCATGATATATTATCCTTTTAGTACAGTGTTGGATTTATTTGCTAATTTTTTGTTAAGGATTTTTGGATTTATGGTCATACATGATCATGGTTTCTACTTATTAGGTGTTGCATATGATATCAGAGAAAGTCCATCCTTGTCAAATGAATTGGAAAAAGTTTCCTTCTCTGACTTTACAAGATATTTTGTAAAGAGTAGATATTGTTTCTATCTTAAATACCAGTGAAGCCATCTGTGCATAGAGTTTCTTTATTGAAAGACTTTGAAATTGTTTCGTTTTTGCTGGACCGTATCTGTTTATTCTTGCAT
The DNA here is from genome assembly GCF_030435805.1 of Mustela lutreola. Classification (NCBI taxonomy): domain Eukaryota; kingdom Metazoa; phylum Chordata; class Mammalia; order Carnivora; family Mustelidae; genus Mustela; species Mustela lutreola. Next base: position 82,817,931 of record NC_081301.1, on the reverse strand, counting down.
AAGCTTTGTAAGATTTTCTCTGTCAAGGAATTGGTTTCATCCAAGGTGTTGAATATGTGGAAGTAAGGTTGTTCCTAACCTTCAGATGACTTTAGGATCCATAAGGATATCTCATTCATTTATTAGCTAGCTCTTTTCAGATCCAGAATTTCTCCTTGAGTTCTTCTTAAAATTTCTCTCTTCAATAATGTTTTATTTTTTCTTTTTTAAGATTTTATTTATTTGTCACAGCAAAAGTGGGGGGAGCAGCAAAGGGAGCAGGAGAAGCAGGCCCCCACTGAGCAGGAACTGAATGCAGGGCTGATGTAGGACACCATCCCAGGACCCTGGAATCATGACCTGAAGCCAAAGGCAGGCATTAACTGACTGAGCCACCCTCATTTCTATTTGTTATGACATCATTGTTGGAATTTCCTTTAGCTCTTTCTCCATGGTCCTTTTTAGCATTCTGAGCATATTTGAGGCATTAAAAAAAAGCCTTTTTAGGAAGTCTAGCGCCTTACTTCCTCCTGAACTGTGCTTGCTAATTTTGTCTCTGTTATAGGCCGTTCTTATGTGTTTCTTTGCATAGATTGTCATGTTTTGTAATCAGACAAAAAAATTATGAGAAAACTATAAACGTGTATGCTCATTAGCATAGATAAAAAAATCCTTAAAAAATACTACAGCCAAATAGTATGATATATTATAATCAAATGCATTTACCTTATGAAAACAAAAATGACTCACCAGTCAGGGTTATTAATCATATTCATGGAATAAAGGAGAAAAAGTTATGATCATCTCAATAAATGAGGAAAAAGTATTGACAAAACCCAACAATTATTGATGGTAAAAACTTCTTTAAAAAATTTGAGAGAGAGAGAACACAAGCGGAGAAGAGGGAGAGGTAGAGAGAAGCAGACTCCCTGCTGACCAGGGAACTTGACTGTGGGCTTGTTCCCAGGACCATAGGATGTTTAACCCCCTGGGCCACCCAGGTGCCCTGATGAGAAAATCTCTTAAGTTGGGAATAGAAGAGTTTCTTCCTCATAAAGGACATACAGGAAAAACCTGTAGCTAATATTGTATTTAATTTGAAAACGACTGGATGCTTTCCCTGTAAGATCTAGAATAGTTCAAGAATACCTTTTCTCACCATCTCTATTCAAGTTGATAGTGAATGTTCTAGTTTCTGCAAAGAAATCAAGAGAAAGGATTAGGAAGAAAAAGTAAAACTGTCTTTATTTGCAGATGAAATGATCATTTATGCAGAAAGTCCTAAGGAATGTAGAAAAATATCACTAAAAATAGCAAGTTTGCAAGATATTTTATCAATGTAAATAATTGTTTCTAAAAGTGAAAAATATTCCATTCATAACAACATTAAAAAGGACTGAATACTTAAGAAAAAATTAATAATAGAAGTACAAGACGTGTAAACCTTAAACTGCAGAACATTTCTGTAAACAAAGAAAACCTAAACATTGGAATGATATGCATAATCGAAGGAGTGGAGGCCTGACCTCATGGAGTTGGCAGTCTTCAAACTTTGTAATTTCTCACCACCTCAATCAGAATATGGAAGATTTCTCTTCTGGAAATTAACAAGCTAATTATGAAAGTATATACAGTAATGTAAAGGACACATATTAGCCAAAACAATTTATTATTTTTAATGTGAATTCCAGCATAGTTAACATAGTTAACATACACAACATACATTGTGTATGTTAACATAACATACATAAACATAGTTAACGTACATAGTTTACATTCATTTCAGGTGTACAATACAGTGATTCATCACTTCCCTATATTACTTTGTGTTCTTCAAGATAAGTGTACTCTTAACCCCCTTCATCTATTACAAAGCCACCCCCGCCATTATAACCACCTGTTTGTCCTCTGTAAATAAAAGTCAGTTTTTTGGTTTGTCTCTCTCTTTTCCTTTGTTTGTTTCTTAAATTCCTCATGGGAGTGAAATTCCGTGGTATTTCTTTCTCTGGTTTATTTCACTTAGGACCGTACTCTCTAGATCCATCCATCTTGTTGCAAATGGCAAAATTTCATTCTTCTTTATAGTTGAATAATACTGTGTTGCCCATACATACCACATCTTTATCCATTCATCTATTGATGGAAACTTAGGTTGCCTTCATAATTCTAGCCAAAACAATTTTAGATAAGAATAATATTCGAGGTTTTCTAATATTTGATTTCAAGGTTTATTTTATAGCTATTTTATTAAAGTGGTTTTGTTTGGTATGGGAATAGACATATAGATCAATGAAGTAGAATAAAGCTTGGATATAAATGTACACTATAATACATGGTCAAGATATATTTGATATCATAAAAAGATGCCAGCCGAAATAAGTGGGGGAAATGTATTAGTTCTTTCAAAAAATGATTTTGAAATAACTAGATTTCTGGAGTTGTTATATAATCTGGAGACATGTTCAAGGATGTTTATGGTAGCACTATGAGTAAAAGCAAAAAATCTGTAAATAATACGTATATTTATCAACAGTGTAGTGGGCAAATAATATTGCAAATATGCAGTATAGTAAGGTAGTGAGAATGAGCGATCAATCAATTATGTGTAAAATTTAAACATTGTTTTGTAGAAGAATGTCTTAGAATATTTAAGATACTCCTTTTTGGTACAGTTTAGAAAGAAACAGGATAAAGAATGTTAAAGAATATTAGAGAATTATTAGTAGGACATAAAAATAAGTAAATTAAAGTGAAGTTGTGACCAGTTGTAGGGAATATAATCGAGGAGAATCACATGAGATGCTTCTAGGTATGGTATACTGCTGCTTAGAATGTTTTTCTTAGTTTTTGGTCTGGGTAGAAGATTCAGGTATGTCTTTTTTTATTATTTTATCACATTGCGTTTTATGTTTTTATGTGCTATATTTCTCCAAGCAGTAAAAAAGTCAATTTAATGAAATGTTTTTCAAAAAATGAAAAGTAAAACTGAGAACTTCATATCTCTGTAGGTTTAAAATATTGGGATTGGTTATTTCCTGTGAATGTCCTGATAGGTTTTCTTATTTAGTGAGACACTGAGTTAACATTGTATCTAAGATCTTTTCCTACTTGAAGCCTGTCAACAAGAAAATTAATATAATAGTTCTGTGATTTTTATTTAGCCTTGAAATTGTAAAACCACTTCTTGAAATCTGTATTTTAAAATTTACTTTCCTAATTCAGACTGGATTTTTTTTTCTTAGTTCAAAGTGGGATTTTTTTTTTCATTATCAAAACTGTCTTAGGACTTTGAATAAAAATCTTTGTGCTAATTAACAGTGAATTACTTTTCTTCCAGATGCAAAGGTCCACCTCTGTGGGAACAACACAGATTTCACAGAAAATGCTTCCTTTCTTGGAACTTCCATGTGTTGATGATGGTAAAATGAAACTGGTTTAGGAAGTTTTCTGTACTAAAGTGTATTATGAATATAATTTTCATTTTGAGACTATACAAAAAATTGCAGGCAATAGCAGATATGTATATGTTTTCCAGAAATTTTCACTAAAATTCCTTTAAGATAATAGAAGTGGGATATTCCTTAAAGTCGCTTTTGCAGCAAGAATTTTTTGGTAAATAAAAGTAAAACTCATGATCTCACAAAATCGACTAGTAAATTAATCTTCTTTGTCTTTCTTTGAGCTAGGAGCCCCTATGAAACGCTATGGATTATATAATTTATAATGTTGCTTAGTTATTTGGAGAATCTTGTCATAGTAAAATTTTAGTTTTATTTTTATATTTTCCTCTTATGTTATTAAACAACAAAAAAAAGTCAGGCCTTAATACCTACATTCACACGTGAAAAGTGGTAAATATTTTGACACCAGATACCTGCTTTCCTTGGCCACATTGGAAAGAATTTTTTAAGCCTATTTTTAAGGCCTTAAAAATTGCTTAATCTTAAGTAGCTGAAGTTACCATGTCAATCTTCAGTTTTCTAGAGAACATTTTTCTTTCTGTGTGGGTAAGGGGCGGGAAGGAAATGTTTGTGAGATCTTCTGCCCTAAATTCAGTTTTTGGTCATTAGGGATATATACTTCAGGTAGTTTTAGTTTCCTTTAAATCTTCTTTTAATGATTTTACTAGTTTTGGAGTTGTTTTTAGTAGCAAATTCTAGAAATCTATTGTATATATATGTGTATATACACACACAGACACACATACGCACACACGCACATACACATATCCACGAATGAAACCGTGATTGATCGCCGTTTCTTCATCCAAACCTCAGGGTCTGCTTTATGCTTTTAATATTGCAGACTTTGTAACTCAGCCCTATTTTTGTTACCCAGGTAGAACAAGCAAATTAGTATATTACTTTGAAAATACATGTTGCATATAATCATTGGCATTGGCATTTGCTATAAACTTTTCTTTTGCAGGGCACCTGGGTGACTCAGTCAGTTGAGCATCCAACTTTGATTTCAGCTCAGATCATGACCTCAGGGTCATGAGATCACGCCCAGCATTGGGGGAGCCTAGCATGGAGCCTACTTAAAATTCTCTCCCTCTGCCCACTGGTGCATGTACATTCTCTCTCTCAAAAATAAGAAATGAAATTTTTGTTTGCAGTTTCATACTAATGACTTTAAAAGGTGATGTTCATTAATCTAAAGGTGAACTTTGTATTTTCTATGTTTTTTGTCATCAAAAATGTTATTTTCAGACAAGCTCTATTATTTTCTCATCTTTTTATTTAATCTTGAACTATTTAGATTGCTAATGTATTAGTATTCATATTTATCTCAGAAAAATTATAAAAATGTTATTAAATCAGTCATTTTGATTATTGACTTAAATAATGTTCTACAATATTTAGATTCAGAGGAAGAATTTTTTGATGCACCGTGTAGTCCCTTGGATGAACCTCCTCAATCTCCCTCTGAACTTCAAAGTTATCAGCCGAAGAAGTTTCAAAAGCTGTATTGTTCAAAAAATATGATTCAGTGTAAAATAAGATTTGAAGTGCCAGAGGTATGTACCATGGTGAAATTAATACGGCTTCTTTACATTGTCATTGCTGCTATTCACCGTATTTATATCGTCTCTTTACTAACATGACTCCTGTTTCATCCAGTTTAAGCTGAATCCAAATGTTGCTATGTGATTTTTCCTTTCTTTTCTTTGAAGATTAATTTTCTTAATCACAGATTAGAGGTTTAGATCATATGTTATGGTTATTATACATATTTATTAAAAATAGTTTATACAACATAATTGTATATGTATGTGTGATGTAAAATCTTTCCTAAATTTTAAGTACAGATCATATAAATACCTTATATCTCCATTTATAGCCACTATCTACATAAATAATTTTTTATTTTGGTAGTGGTAGTTTCTTTTTTCTTTTTTCTCTAGGTTTTGATTCAGTTTTATCACCTTGTTGGAGATTGTGAACTACCTGTGGTAGAGGTTGATGTTTTAGGGTTGGGCACAGATGTGGAATTTAGAACATTTGATTTGAAAGCGAATGCCTTTTTGAAAGAGTTCTGCCTAAAATGCCCAGAATACTTTGGTAAGCATCTCAATTTTCTTAAAGTAATAAACTTTTATTGTTTGACTCCCTACTAGAGAGTTTAAAATTCTCTAGGCTTTAAATCAGTACATTTATTAAAACATCCTCAAAGAAATACTATATTATGAATTGGTTGTCTATTTTTATCTTTTACTTGGAAATCTATAAAGGTAGATCAAAGACAAAATGAAGATTCCTTTTCATAAAGGAAAATAAAATAGACCTGGTTTAATTTTAAATCTAACTCAATACTACAATGCTGGATTAGTTTCCTATTGATAAGGTAACAATTTACCACAGACTGAGTGTCTTCCAACCACAAAAATTTGTTATCTGTTATTCTGTTAGTCAGTAATTTGACGTAAGTCTTAACAGGTAAAAATCAAGGTGCCAATTAGAGTTCCTATATAGAGAATCTAGGGGAAGATCCATTTCCTCGCTTATTCAGTTGTTTCCAAAACTCATTTCCATGTGGTGTAAGTCTGCTTCCTGCTACTAACAGGTAAGGACTGGCCTTAACCCCCACAGGCCTAAGTCCTTGCATTTGGTTCTCTATATCTCAGAACCAGTACAGGGTGATAGATCCTTCTCATGTTGTCATCTCTGATCTCAGTCCAAGCTAATTTCCTCTTTACCTAATTGCCTTTGCAAAGACCCTTTTGCTATATAAGGTAACATATTCTCAGGTTTAGGCAGACATAACATGGATGTCCTTGGGTCTCAGGGCACAACATTATTTTGTCTACTATAAACATTTTATGTCCCATAATCAGAATGGATATATTTTATTATACCTTGGATAGTATATCCATTTACTTTGTTAGGCATTTAGGAGAGGGTATTATATATATTCCTTTATATTTTTGGGTTTATTCTTGTAAGACTATTGTTGGAATGATTTAGATAATTTGTTTCTAATGTGAATGCCTTTATTTCTTTTTCTGACCTAATTGCTCTGGCTAGGAACTTCCAGTACTATGTTGAATAAAAGTGACAAGAGTAGGTACCCTTGTCTTATTCCTGATTTAGAATAAAAGCTTCCAGCTTATACCATTGCATCGGATGTTAGCTATGGGCCTGTTATATGTGGTCTTTACTACGTTGAGGAATGTTCCCTCTCTACCCACTTTGTTGAAAGTTTTTATGTAATTGGATGTTGAATTTTATCAAATGCTTTTCTTCATCCATTGAGATCATAATATTTTAATACTTCATTTTGTTAACACAGGCTATCACATTGATAGGTTTGTGGATGTTGAACCATCCTTGGAATGTAAGTAAGCAGGAACCATCCTGCTTACTTATGGTGTATGATCCTTTCAGTGTCTTGTTGAATTTATTGTGCTTATATTTTGTTGAGGATTTTTGCATCTATGTTCATCTAAAATCAATTGGCCTGTATCTGGATTTGGTACTAGGGTAGAACTTGACTTGTAAATGAGTTTGTGTTTCCTCCTATTTTTCAGAATCATTTCATTAAGCTTAGTATTAATTCTTCATTTAATATTTGTAGTATTCATCAGTAAAGCTGTCTGGTCCTGGACTTTTGTTTTTTGGGAGGCTTTTGATAACTGATTCAATTTCTTTCTTTCTTTTTTTTTTTTTAAAGATTTTATTTATTTATTCGACAGAGAGAAATCACAAGTAGATGGAGAGGCAGGCAGAGAGAGAGATAGGGAAGCAGGCTCCCTGCTGAGCAGAGAGCCCGATGCGGGCCTCGATCCCAGGACCCTGAGATCATGACCCAAGCCGAAGGCAGCGGCTTAACCCACTGAGCCACCCAGGCGCCCACTGATTCAATTTCTTTATAAATAATTGGTCTATGTGTGTTTTTTATTTCTTGAAAGGTTATATGTTTCTAGGAATTTATCCACTTCTTTTTATTTTTCTTAATTATTTTCATTCATGCAATTTTTTCTGTAAATTTGAAATTAATTCCAAATAAAAAGTTAACTATACAATGTTTTACTTCCTGAGCTCAGTTATATATATATATATATATATATATATATACACACACACACATATATATGTTTTAATATTAAGTTAAATATTAAAAGTTTATATGTTTAATATTGTAATCTAAACCAGATTTCTATATCTTTTTTTTATTCAAACCTATACTTTATTTTTTAACTTTGAAACCTGTCTTCATTTTTTTTTTATTATGTTACATTGGTCACTATACAGTGCATCATTAGTTTTTGATGTAAAGCTCCCTGATTCATTGCATATAACACCGAGTGCTCTGTGCAATACATGCTGTCTTTAATACTCATCACCAGGCTAACCCATCCACGAACCCTCCTCCCCTCTAAAACCCTCAGTTTTTGTTTCTCAATGACCTTTTGTATTTATTTGGTTATTAGTTGTAATGTCTCCTTTCTCATGCCTGATTTTATTTAAGCCCACCTTTTTTTTTTCTTGGTGAATCTAGCTAAGGGTTTGTGCATTTTGCTATCTTTGAAAGGATCCAGCTCTTAGTTATACTGACCTTTTCACCTTTTTTTTTTTTTTAGTTTCTATTGCCTTTATTTCTGCTCTGATATTTTATTTCTTTCTAATTTGGTATTTCAGTTCTTTTTCTAGTTCTTTGAGGTATAAAGTTAGATTCTTTGAGTTTTTTGTTTCAAGAGGTAGGCGTTGCTGTTCTTTGCCCTCTTAGAAATACTTTTGTTGCATTTCATAAATTTTGGTATATTGTATTTATGTTCTTATTGGTCCAAGGTATTTTTAATATTTTTTCTTTTGATTTCTTTGTTGACTGGTAAAAATTGTCAATATCTGCAGTAATTCTTTGTAGATCTTTGTAAAACTGTCACTATTTGCAGGTGACATGATATTATATATAGGAAACCTTAAGGATTCCACCAAGATGCTCTTAGATCTAATCAGTAAATTCAGTGATGTTGTTGGATAGCAAAATACAAAATTCTTTTGGGTTTCTATACACTATGAGAGGGAGAAGTTAAGAAAACAATCCAACAATTTGCAATTCCATCAAAAAAATAAAATGCATAAGAATAAAATTAAGGAAGTGAAAGACCTATATACTGAAAATTATAAGAGTGATGAAAAAAAAATCAAGACAAATAGGTAGTCTGTGCTTATGGATTGGATTAATTAACATGGTAAAGTGTTCATGTTATCCAAAGCAAATCTACAAATTCAATGCAATCCCTATCTAAATTTCAATGACATTTTGCACAGAAATAGAAAAAACAACTCTAAATTGATTCTAGGAAAACTGGGAAGCTATATGCAAAACAATGAAACTGGACTATGACTACTATCTTACATAATCCACAAAAATTAAAATGAAATAAAGGCTTAATGGAAGGCCTGAAACCAGAAAACTCTTGGAATTAAATATAGGCAGTAAGTGCCTTTACCTTAGTCTTGTGTTGATTATTTGGGTCTGATTCCAGATGCAAAGAAAAGAATAAACAAGTAGGACTACATTAGACCAAAAATCTTCTGCATAGGTAAGGAAGCCATGAACCAATTGAACCATTCCTACTGAATGGGAGAAGATGCATGCAAATCACAAATCTGATCAATGGTTAATACCTAAAATATGTAAAGAATTTCTGCAACTCAATAAGCAGAAAACCAATTCAATTTAAAAAAAAAAAAGGGCAGAAGGTCTGAATAGACATTTTTCCCCCCCAAAAATCATTAAGGTGGTTAACAGGTATATGAAAAGGTGCTGATATCACTATTTATTGGGGGAACTGCTGCTTGAAACCACAATGAGATATGACCTCACACATATCAGAGTGGGTATCATCAAAAAGACAAGAACTAACAAGTGTGGGTGAAGCTATGGAGAAAAGGAAACCCTTATGTACTATTATAAGTGTAAATTAGTGCAAACATTATAGAAGACAGTGTGTACGTTCCTCAAAAATTAAAAGTAGAATATCATATGATCTAACAATTCCACTTCTAGGTATTTTCCCAAAGAAAATGAAAACACTAGCTTGAAAAGATAAATGTACTCCATGTTCATTGCAGCACTGTTTGTAATAGCCAAGATGTGGGAACAGCCTAAGCGCAATCAATGAGTGAACACCTAAAAGATGGGAAATCTTTATTCACACATATAAAAAAACACACAACAGAATTCTATTCAGCCATAAAAAAGAATGAAATCTTGCCATTTGTGACAACATTTATGGACCTTGAGAACATTATGCTAAGTGAAATAAGTCAGAGAAAGATACCATCTGATCTGACTTATATGTGGAATATTAAAAAAAAAAAAATCCAAGCTGATAGGTAAATAGAAGATTGGTGATTGCCAGAGGCAGGGGGCAGGGAAAGTTCAGTAGGCATGGGTGAAGGGGATCCAAGAGATAGGAAAAAATTTCCAGTTATAAATCAGGAGGATATAAAGTATAACATAGTGGTTATAGTTAACATACCAAATTGCTTATTTGAAAGCTACTGATAGTAAATCTTGAAAGTCCTCATCACAAGGAAAAATAAAATTGTAGCTATGTTTGAGGACAGATATTTAACTAGATAATTGTGATGCTCATTTCTTAATATATACAAATATTGAATCATTCTGTTTTATACCTGAAGCTAATACGTTATGTATGACTTAATTTAAAAAAAGAGAACTGATATAGTAGGTTAATTTTTAATTTTATAAAGCTTTTTTATAACAGAAGAACATTGTATATGATTAGAAATGACATTAAAAATATTAGTTAACTATTTTTGGAGCAATTTTTTATTTACAGTGCGGTTGAGCAGTTTAGATATAGGGATTTCCCTCTGTACTTTCACGTGCATAACCTCTCCCATTATAACATCCGCCACCAGAGGAGGACACTTGTTGCAGTTCATGTACATTGACACAGTATACCCCATGTCCATAGTTTATGTTAGGGTTCATCTTAGTGCTATGAATTCAAAGGGTTTTGGACACATGTATAATGACATGTATGGAGCATTATATTACCATGTGCAGTGGTTCCAGTGCTTTAAAAATCTTCTGTATTCCACCTCTTCATCCTTTCCTGTCCTGCTGCTCCTCCTGGCAACCACTGAGTTTTTTTACTGTATCTATAGTTTATCCTTTTCCTGGAATGTCATGTAGCTGGGATCATACTATATACAGCCTTTCAGAATGACTTTTTTCAGTTAGTAATATGTATTTATTTCCCTATCTTCTCATTACTCAACAGCTTACTTCTTAGTACTGAATAATGTTTCATTGTATGTTGTACCACAGTTTGTTTTTCCATTCACCTTCTGAAGGACGTCTTGGTTGTACACAGGTTTTGAGAGTTCTGAATAAAGGTTCAATAAACGTCTGTATGAAGGTTTTTGTGTGGGCATAACTTTTCAACTGCTTTGGGTAAATACCAAAGAACATCACTGTTGGGTTATATGGGAAGAATACATTTAGTTTTGTGAGGAACAATCAGGCGGTCTTCAAGGGGTCTATACCTTTTAGCATTCTCATCAGCAATGACTGAGAGTTCCTGTTGCTTCATATTCTCCTCACTAATATTTGATGTTTGTCTCTTTGATTTTGAGCATCCCAATAAGGTATGAAGTGGTATCTCATTGGTTTTTTAAAATTTGCATTTCCTTGATGATCTGTATAGATCATCTTTTTCATATGCTGATTTGGCTTCTGTAGATCTTCTTTGGTGAGTTGTTTGTTAAGGTGTTTGGTCTGTTGTTTCAGTGGTGTTTATTTCTTGAGTATAAGAGTTCTTTGTATATTTTGGATAACAGCCCCTTATCTGATGTGTCTTTTGCAAATATTTTCTAATCTGTGGCTGGTCTTTTCATTTTATTAGCATTGTTCTTCACAGAACAGGATTTTTAATTTTAATGAACTCCAAGTTACGAGATTTTTTTTTTTCCATGGATCCTCTTGACTTGCCTCTAAAGAGTTACTATCAAAATGAGGGTATCTAGATATTCTCTTAGGTTATCTTCTTGAAGTCTTCTAGTTCTGCATTTTACATTTAGATCTGTGGTCCATTTTGAGTTGATTTTTGTGAAGGGTATAATCCCTGTGTAGCTACTTTTTTTTTTTTCTCCCTCCTGTGGGTATCCTTTTTTTCCATCATCATTGGTTGAAAAAACTGTATAAGTGATAATGTAAGTGGTATTGTGTTTTCAATTCCAAATTCTCCTTTGCCAGTTTGGGTATATAGGAAAGCCTTTGACTTGTTAATTAACCTTGTATCTTACAACCTTGATTTAATGGCTTATTGGTTCTATTGAGGGTTTTTTGTTGTTGCTTCTTCCACAGTTTTTACACAGATGATCATGTCATGTGTGAACAAAGTTTTATGTCTTGTTTTGCAAAAATAAGAGAAATACCTTTAATTCTTGTCTTAAGAATTAAGACATTAAATACCTTTAATTCTTGTCTTAAGTTTTTGCAGACACAGTTATGATACTGAAAAATCAGTAAAAAGGAAAGGGCATCTTACCTTGTTCCTTAGCGTGAAAACCTTGAGTTTCTCACAGTTAAGTATGTAGTTAGCTGCAGGTTTTTAGAAGATAATCTTTATCAAGTTAGGAAGTCCTTTATTCCTAGTTTACTGAGAGTTTTTATCATGAATGGTTGTTGGATATTGTCATATGCTTTTTCTGCATCTGTTTAAATGATCATATTGTTTTTTCCTCTGTAGCCTATAGATGTCATAGAGTACATCAGTTGATTTTCAAATGTTGAGCCAGTCTTGCAGTTTGGGATAAATTTTACTTTGTCATGGAACACATTTCTTTTTACACTTGGTTGGAATCAGTTCTGTGTGTGTGTGTGTGTGTGTGTGGTAGCTGTTGTATCTGTGTTAATGAGGGTTACTTGCCTGCAGTTTACCTATTTTTTTTTTTTTTGGAATGCCTTTGTGTTTGTTTTGGTATTAGGGTAATTCTGACTTAGTAGAATGAGTTAGCAAGTACTCCTTCTGTTTGTGTCCTCTGAAAGGGGTTGTATAGAATTGGTATAATTTTCCTTAAAGGTTAATTAGGGTTCACCACTGAACCCATCTGGGCATGGTGCTTTCTTTTCTGGAAGGTTATTAGTTATTGACTTGATTCCTGTAATAGATATGAACCTATTTAGATTTTCTGTCCTTGTGAAAATTTGTCAGATTGTATCTATTTCAAAGAATTGGTACATTTCATTAGGTTATCACTTTTGTGGACATAATTGTTCATAGTATTCTTTTAACTATCCTTTTAATGTTACCATTATTTCTCCTCTTTTATTTCTAATATTAGTAATCTATGTCCTCCTTTTTTCTTAGTTAACCTGAATAAAGGCTTATCAATTTTTTTGATCTTTTCAAAGAAATTTTTTGGTTTCCTTAATTTTTCTCATGGTTTTTTTTTCAGTTTCCTTGATTTTTATCTACTTTTTATTATTTCTTTTGCTTACTTTGGATTTATTTTGCTCTTTTTTTCTAGTTTTCTAAGGTGAAAGCTTTGAAGTTATTGATTTATATCTTATTTTCTAACATATACATTCAATGTTATATATCCTTCTAAGCAGTGCTTTTACTATATATAGCCCACAGCTTTTGTTAAGGTCTGTGTTCATACTTACTTTTTTTTTTTTTTTTAAGATTTTATTTATTTGACAGAAAGAGATCACAAGTAGGCAGAGAGGCAGACAAAGAGAGAGGCAGGGAAGCAGGCTTCCTCCTGAGCAGAGAGCCTGATGCTGAGCAGAGAGCCTGATGCGGAGCTCCATCCCAGGACCCTGAGATCATGACCTGAGCTGAAGGCAGAGGCTTTAACCCACTGAGCCACCCAGGCGCACCCATACTTACTTCTAATGTTTTTAAATTTCTTTTGAGATTTCTTCTTTTACCCATGTATTATTAAAAGTGTTTGTTCTCCAAATATTTTGGAATTTTCCAGCTATATTTCTTAATGATTTGTAGTTCCATTGATTTTTTTACTTTTTAAAATTCAATAAGGTGTGTTTTATGGCCCAGAATGTGGCCTATCTTGCTGATTAGTCCATGGGAGCATAAGAAGATGTATTCTGCTGTTTGTTGTTGGATGGAGTAGTCTATAGATATCCATTATATCCCATTGACTAACGGTGTTATTATCAAGTTCAACTATGTCCTTACTGATATTTTTGTCTGCTGGATCTGTCCATTTCTGATGGGGGATATTGAAGTTTTTAACTATGACAGTGGATTCGTCTGTTTCTCCTTTCAGTACTCAGTGTTTTGTTTTGCCTCACATACTTTGACGCTTGGTTGTTAAGATGCATACAACTTAAGGATAGTTGTGTATTCATGGAGAATTGACCCCTTTATCATTATATAATACCTTTCATTATCCCTTACAGTTTTTCTTGCTTTGGAGTCTGCTCTTTCTGAAAATTAACGGAGCTATCTCTGCTTTCTTTTTATTAGTATTTACCTGCAGTATTTTTCTCCATCCATTTGCTTTCAGTGTATATGTGTCTTTATATTTAAAGTGTGTGTGTGTTATTTATTCATTTGTGAGAGAGACAGAGCACACAAGCAGGGAGATAGGTAGGAGTAGAGGCAGAGGGAGAGGGGAAGCAGGCTCCCCGCTGAGCCAGCCAGGAGCCTGATGTGTGGCTCAATCCCAGGACCTGGAGATCATGACCTGAGCCAAAGGCAGATGCCTAACCCTTTGAGCCACCCAGGCACCCCTTAAAGTATGTTTGTTTGTTTGTTTGTTTCTTTCTTTCTCTTTCTTTCTTTCTTCCTTCCTTTCTTTCTTTTAAGATTTTATTTATTTGTTTGACAGAGATCACAAGTAGGCAGAGAGGTAGACAGAGAGAGAGGAGGAGGTAGGCTCCCTGCTGAGCAGAGAGCCTGATGCGGGACTCGATCCCAGAACCCTGAGATCATGACCCAAGCCGAAGGCAGTGGCTTAACCCTCTGAGCCACCCAGGCGCCCCTTAAAGTGTGTTTCTTATAGACAGTATATAGTTGGGTCTTGTTTCTTTTGGTCCACTGTGGCAATCTGCATTTTTTAATTGATATACTTAGACCATTGATGTCCAAAGGGATTATTAATATAAGCTGGCTTTAAAAAAATTTAAAGGTAGTAGTGCTTTCCATTTATTTTTGAGACCATGTAAATCTAGATTAATTGACGGGCTCACTTCATAGGGTGTATATGGCTTTTGATCTCAGGGTTGTGAATTCAAACCCCCTGATGGTGTAGAGCTCACTTTAAAAAAAATGTATTCTGCTTACGTGTGTATAAAAGCACTCTGGCTGTCATAGAATCTGATGTTCTTTTGATGATTAGCTTCTTAATGTTTGTAAGTGAATCAAGTTTTAAATGGAAGCTATTTTGTAAAATACTTTAAACTCATGTCGGATTTTTTTCCTCCAGTAGATTGAGGGACTCAATATGAGGGAATCACAGAACTAAACTAAACATAAAAATTTATCCCAGCTACTATTTATGGGAATTAAGAAAGGCAGAGAATATGCTTATCTCAAGATTTAAGAGGGTCATCCTCTCTGGGAACTCACTCACAGGCAAAGCTGTCAGTTAACTACTATCCTGAAAACCGCCCTCCCTTTTTTGAGCCCTGGATTGAATATGGTCTTGGTATTTAGAAAAGTAAATTAAGTATTGCTGTCTGGAAGCTTAATCATTGGATATGACTTACACATTTCAGTTCCATATTTACACTTGTTCTGTGGCCCTTGAGAACTTGAGTGTGGTCGACTTCATTATGATTATCTTCTGCTGAGAAAACCAGTATACACAACAGATACAGAGTTTTTAACTTTATTATGCTTTTTAGCATCAAGAAACCGTTTGCTCCTGTGATTGGAAAGAAAAGTGAACCAATTTGATAGTGCTCTCCAGTAATCCAGAAGTATTATAGCCATTTTCAATTATACTTATTTTTTGTTTGTTGCCCAAGAGGGCAGGATAAGAAAACCCTAGCTTACAGAATACTGATACACAGTTGCCTCTGCACCTATTTCTGTAATATTTTTGCTTTTTTTTTTTTTTTTTAAGTGGGAGTGGGAGGAAGTGAATAGCATAGTTTCTTGTAAATGATCAGTAAATAGTTCTGTGGATAAATAAATGTGTGAGAAAATTCAGGACCTTTTTTTACAGTTTGAAATGCAAGTAGCATCTGAAGTAGAAAGCTGGCTTAATAGCTAATGAAGTTTTAAATCTGGAAGATTCTGTGGAATATGTTGTATTTTTTTTCCTCAAAAGTATTATGATTGATTTGTAGTCCTTTCTTCCACTATCTAGATACTGATTTAGAATAGCCATAAATAATTTGGTGATGATAGTTTTAAAGCCCTTATACAAATGCTGTTTTATAGTAGTTTTCCTACTGTTTTCTGAAGTTTTGGTCAGAAGCAAGAATACAACTAGTAAATTATATGACAATGGAGTTTATTCTAATTTAAACTAATATACAGAAAAACTTAGTTTCTTATCACATACCTGATCTGTCTTCTGAAAAATAATGGGCTTTCAGGGCATCGATGATTTTCTTTCTAGGCATTTCTGTGACTCAAGGCCACAATTCTCTTCATGGCCTTTCATTGTTCATAATAATTACTCACTTTTTTCTTTAACTGATTGCTGCTTTTTATTTTTAACCTTACTTCCGATCAAAATTTAGAAGGATAAGACTGTTTCACATTGTGGCATAGGAGATGGGTAGGGAATTGTGGGGAGAAATTACAGATTGAGAGTTTAAAATAAAGGAGGAGGGACCTCACTTGGGTAAGGTAGAATTCAAGGCCCAGAACTGATTCAGGAAATTCTTCTTTTATTATTGTTGCTGATATTTATTTTCCATTATTTTTACATGAAAGTAATTTGGGTAAGGTAGAATTCAAGGCCCAGAACTGATTCAGGAAATTCTTTTATTATTGTTGCTGATATTTATTTTCCATTATTTTTACATGAAAGTAATTTTAAAAAATCATTTTTAGGTGCAAACAAGAAACCAATTTATTTGATTACAACACTGGATAATACTATGGAAGATCTGCTAACCTTGGAATATGTGAAGGTAAGTGCTTCCTTTGTATGGTAAATGTACTTCTGTAATGTAACTAAGTTTTATAAGTTAGATTCAGCGTAATCTTCATGGTGATGTGTTTTCTAAACTTTAAGGCTTTCTTGTTTTGTCATCCTAATAAATTTTAATTTATAAAAATATAAATAAAAATAAGCCTGTGTTCTAAGTAGAAATGACATGAAGTTTGGAGTTTTTTCCCCCTCCATCAGATAACCCAAAAAACCCAAACCAAAACAAAAAAAAAGCCAAACCTAAAAACCGAGACTTTTTTTTAAGTCTCATTTTCTAAGAGAGAGAGGGAGCCTGCATTTGGAGCACGGGATGGGGGAGAGAGACAAAGAGAGGGGGAGAGAGAATCTCAAGCAGACTCCCCACTGAGCGTGGAGCCCGAAGCTGGGCTTGGTCTCATGACCCTGAAATCATGACCTGAGTTGAAATCAAGAGTTGGAGGCTTAACTGACTGAGCCACCCAGGTGCGCCAAAATCCAAACCTTTTAATCTTGATGGAATTTATTATGACATAATACAATTTCATTTGATTTGCCTATTACCCGAAGTTTCCTCATTTTCCTGGTTTCAATGATTCTATTCCTTTTCTATTGATTTATAATACTCATTTCATCTTTCATTAAGTTTTTATATGTACTAGGGTTTACTTAAGCTTTATAGCATATTTTCATTGACCTATTTTTATGAAAGTGCCATATTAATTTAATAATTACTTTATCATAGGGCGCCTGGGTGGCACAGTCAGATAAGTGTTGGACTCTGTTTCAGCTCAAGTCATGTTCTCAGGGTCTTGAGATCAGGCCCCACATGGAGCTCCAGTCTCAGTGAGGAGTCTGCTCAGGTTTCTTTCTCCCTCTCCCCCTCCCCACCGTCACGTGTGTTCTCTCTCTAAAATAAATAAATCTTAAAAAAAAAATACTTTATCATAATAGCGATGCTCAAAGAGTATTTTATCGCTTTGAAGACCATTTTTACTATTATTGATCTAGATATTTTAGGGGTTTTGTTTATGCATTAAATAGCTTTTATATGACAAAATCATTCTAGATCTAAAGATAATGCACTGTATTTGGACACTTGATAAACAATTCTGTCCCACAGAGGAAGAATAATGAAGGCCCTTATGGAGTTGTAATTGTATATACTATATGTCTTTCTGAGAAACTTGAACAGATTTGCTTTTTTTTTCTCTTTGGATAGGCTGAAAAGAATCTACCCAACTTGAAAAGTGCTTACAACAATGCTCTGCAACTGATTAAGGTATGAGTGAATAATTATTTATTTTTTAATTAGATACAGTATTTCTAAGTAAATATATTATGAAAACTGTTTTATAACTAGAACTGTATGATCCTTGAAGATAAAAATGGAATATTATAAATTCTGTCTTTTATACCACAAACGATAGTTATTCTGAGCAGCAAACAAGTATTTATTGACCAATTGCTAAAATCAGCTTTGTTCTTTAGGTGAATTTTTCCTCTTTGGATATTCATTTGCATACCGAAGCACTTCTGAATACAATAAATTATTTTAATAATATACTTCCACAATTGGAAGAAAAACCAGCCCCAGTGTCTGTTGCAGAGACTGAAGACAAAGGAGAGGTCATTAAAAAAATGTGTATGTTTAAAATTCAGCTTCAAAGTTTTTTACCGTGTGGATCAATAATTAGCCTTTGCTTTATTATTCATGCATAATATTGGCTTCAGAATTTTATTGCCTAGATTAATATCTAGAAAGATTATTATATACCAGGTAAATTTTAGAAAATGATACTTAAAGAAAGTGATTACCAGTTAAGAAAATGTGGCTTTTATTTGTCGTATTACTCTTTAGTCAAGATATTATACAGTGCTAGGATTTGATTTGAATTAAAATCATGAATTTAATATCATAATTTTAGATTAGAAGAATGGAACTAAGAAAATTTGAATCATTTCAGAGTGTGTTTTTGAATGAAATACTTTTTAAGTAATGAGAAGTTGCAGGTTTGACAATGAGAAGTATTACATCATAATCATTGTCTCTCAATTGATTTGTGATTTTATAACTTTAATTTTTTAGTTTCAAATGATATTCTCATGTAGGAACGTTTTTGTTTTGTCTGATTAGTTTGGCCTTGTTTTTGTTAGGTTTGATTGTTTTTTTTTTTTTTTTTTTTTAAGAATTCCTAATTAAGTAGGCAATATCTTGCTTGCTTTCAGTGGAATGGCAAATGAGATTTTCCTTTAGTATTATTAATTTTTTTTCTACTTCAGTTACTTTATAAGGGTGGTGAGGTAACTACTAAACTTTTTCCTTATGTTTTACAATTTTTTTTTTGCAGCTTTAAAACTACCCAAGAACGAGGATATTATTACCTTGCAGATTTTAGCAGAATTATCTTGTTTACAGATCTTTATTCAAGATCAGAAACGTAACATTGCTGAAATTAAGATTGAAGGTAATGAAATTTGAGAAAAAATAAATTCAGAACTACTAAATGAAAGAAAGCCATCTAATCTTCCTTATATTCCCTTAGGGCTTGATTCTGAGATTATTATGAGGCCTGCTGCGACTGAAATTAATGCAAAGCTAAGGAATATAATTGTTTTGGATTCTGATAAGACAGCTGTGTACAAAAAGGTGTGAATTTGTTTCTATTACTTAGTAGTACCTCATTAAATATGCTTGTCCTTAAGCAGAGAAAGACAACTATCATATGATCTCCCTGATATGAGGACTTGGGGGCTTAAGTGGGTAGGAGAAGAATCAATGAAACAAGATGGGATTGGGAGGGAGACAAACCATAAGTGACTCTTAATCTCACAAAACAAACTGAGGGTTGCTGGGGGGAGGGGGGTTGGGAGAAGGGGGTGTGGGCTTATGGACATTGGGGAGGGTATGTACTTTGGTGAGTGCTGTGAAGTGTGTAAACCTGGCGATTCACAGACCTGTACCCCTGGGGATAAAAATACATGTTTATAAAAAAATAAAAAATCAAATAAAGTAAAAAAAAAAAACCAAAAACAAACCAAGGGTCCTAACAGAAAAAATAAAAAAATAAAAAATAAATAAATATGCTTGTCCTTAAACATTGATCATAGGTATAAATTAGTTATCAGAATTTAGTGATGTGGCTTATTAAGTGGATGGGTTTTGGAGTTTGGCATAATTGGGTTTGTATCTTAGCTCTGTTTCTTGGCAGTGAGTGACCTAAACTGAAATTGTTTCTTTTTTGTAAAATGAGGATTAAGAATCTCATAAATAAGTTTACATAATGCTCCTTAAACAGAGTTGGGGGCTGAGGAGGGGCAGTTAGTAAATTGCCTTTTTCATTTTTTTTTCCTTTTTGTTCTTACCTTCAAATACTGTGAACCTTGTGATGCATTTCAGCTTTCAACAACAGAGGTTTTAAAGTCAGACTGAACAGATAAGATTATTTTTTAAGTTTATTTTATGGGTGCTTATAGTGGTATAGCGGTTCACAGTGTTAACAGAATCCTTTGAACTGGAAGGCTAGTGGTCAAGGGGCAGGTATTAGTACTTTGTGTAAGATGGGTATGGTTCTTGGTCCAGAGACTGTTGTAAAGTTGGATGGCTACTTTTTGTACATTGGAGCCTCTAGGTAAGATGGTATATTTAAGAAAGTGAACAGAATATCAAATAGTAGGATTAGAAAAGGCTAAGTAAGGTGCCTCTTGAGTCACGAAGTTAGAGTCTGGGGTGTGAAAGGAAATAAATGAATAGGCTTAGGCAATAATACCAATGAAATACAGTGATGACCTGATTTTTATTGCAAATAAAAATTCTTACTCATTATATTTTCTTCTTATGGCTTACTAGCATGAGATAGCAAGAGTGCCAAACCATCAAATGTACATGGTCCATAGTAATAAGGAGCAAGAAATTTTTCGGAAGCCGTGGTTTTAATATGCTTCTATTGCTTTTATTTAAGAAAAAAACAAAGTACTAAAGCATTTAAGAACTACATTATCTGTTTTATTTTCCTTGTCTAGGAAGTAAAGCTCACATAAATAAACCCATCTACTAAAAGTCATATGAGTAGTTAGTAATAGAACTGATAATGTAACCCAAGGCATTTACTTTTTTTCTTCTTAATTTTGCTACTAATGCATCTATAAGGTTAAAAAAAATCAATTTACAAAAAGCTACAAAATGAAAAGTTTCTTACTTCAGTCTTCTTGCACCATCCCCATTTTCCTCCCTATTCCTTGACTTCGATTCCAGTGTACCTGATTTTTTAGATTTTTAAAGAAGATTTTACTTATTTATTTTAGAGTGAGAGCATGCAGGGGTGGGGAGGGGAGGCCAGGGAGCAGAAGTGGAGGGAGAGGGAAAGGAGAGAATCCCATGCAGACTTCCTGGGCATGGAGCCCAGTGCAGGGCTTGATCTCATGGCCCTGAGATCACGACCTGAGCTGAAACCGAGTCTGATTAATGCTTAACTGACTGAGCCACCCAGGTACCCCTCCAATGTACGTGATTTTTAAATAAACTGCCTTGGTTTGGTAACATGGTTTGGAGCTATGTCAAGGAATTAGAGGGACAACATTTTGCCTCACATCAAAGCTTCCTAATTACTGTGCCATGACACACTATTGTGCCCTGAATGGGGCATAATAATGTATTTAATAATGTATTTAACCCCTCAGCTTTTTGGGATATTGGGTAAAGGATACCTGGAGTTCTCAGATTATTTGAATTTTCCTTGACTCATCAGCCTCTATTTACCCTAGAACCATTGTGTTGGCAATTGTTATTTATGTTTGTCATAAACAATATGGAATAACATGGAATCTGAGAGGGATTCTAGCTGAGGTAACATGCTTATGAAGTAAGATATCATTGTAAATTAGTTTCTTATATCTTTTTATAGAAGAGTGTTTTAAAAGTGAATGTCTACAAAAATTACCCACTTACTAATGCTTGTTAATTCTGAGTGGTATGTATTTCTAGTATATATTTTGTACATAAATACATATCTAGATGTATTTTCTAGTATGTATTTCTATCTGTCCAAAGGACTTTGAATGTAACAGTAGATGATCAGGCATGGATACAGTAATTTTATGGCCTTAAAAATTGAGAGTAATGGGTTTTTTTTTTCCCATAGACCAGTTGGTTTCCTTTGAGAAAAGTATTATAAATATAAGTCTGACAGTCTGGATTCTAGGAGCCAAAATGGTTGAAGAATGTTGGGAACCTCACCTTTCAATTTACAGATTTTTACTAAAAATACACATTTTTAGTTTTATTTATCTGTTTCCTGCACCTGGTGTCTCCTCTGCCATATATCTTCTCTTCTCTAAACTCTGTCTTAAGCACATTTCTTTTCTTCACTTGGGCTTTACAGGGGCTGGGGAGGGAGCGGTGGGGGCAGTCACAGGGTCACTTGGGTGACTTGTGGAAAATATTTTGTTCTATTAACAATATTTGGAGTATTACAGTCAATAAAAGTTGTGAAGTCCCTCTTCTGAGGTAAATAATAAATATTAAATAATAGAAAATGTTATTAGGAAGTGATATGTGCTTTGAAAACCAATAAAGTAAGATAATATGATAGTGATTCTAATATTAGGATTATCAGGAAATCCCTTTCTGAACATTCAAATGACATCTGAGTCAATTGTAGATGCGGAAAGAGCATTCCAGGTAGAGGAAATAGCAGCTCTACAGGGTTTGTGTCAGAAAGGTACTTGGCATATTTGGAAGGCTATAAAGGGCCTCAGTAACCCTTATATAGAATTCTTTTCTGGTTTCTTTTTTCCCTTTTAAACCCAGGCTTACTGTACATTTAGTAAAATTTACCCTTTTTTAGGGCATAGTTCCTGGGGTTTTTTTGAACCTACAGTTGTGTAACTTCCAACACCTTTAAGGATAATAGATTAGATATCTCTCCTCCCAAAAGTTACTCCTGCCCTTTTAGTTATCCCTTCTCCCCAGCCTAACATCTAGGAATCTGGTT
Organism: Mustela lutreola; assembly: GCF_030435805.1. Taxonomy (NCBI): domain Eukaryota; kingdom Metazoa; phylum Chordata; class Mammalia; order Carnivora; family Mustelidae; genus Mustela; species Mustela lutreola. The sequence continues at coordinate 82,795,361 of NC_081301.1, read as the reverse complement.
TTTTTGTTCCTATAGTTTGCCATTTTGGGAATATTAAATATATAGAATACTGTGGTATGTAGCCTTTTGAGTCTGATTCTTTCTTAGCATTTACAATTTTAATTTTTGTCTTTTCTCACTTTTTTGGACCAGTCTGACTAGACATTTATCAGTTTTATTGATCTTTTGAAAGAACCAGCTTTTGGTTCAGTTCAAGTGTTCTTTGTTTTAAATTTCATTTTATTTCTCCTCTTTATTTTCTACCTCCAGCTTGCTCTGGAATTAATTTCTTCTTTTCCTAATTTCTTAAGGTAGAAGCTTAGATTATTGATTTGAGATCTTATTTTCTAATACAGGCATTTACTGCTATAAATTTTCCTTTAAACACTGCTTTAGTTATATCTTACAAAGTTAGAGATGTTTATTTTTATTTAATTTAAAATATTTTCTAATTTCTCTTACAACTTTATCTTTTATCCACGGTTTATTTAGAAGTATGTTGTTTAACCTCCAAATATTTTGAGATATTTTTCAGATATCTTTCTGTTACTGATTTCCAGTTTAAATCTGTTGTCAGAGAATAAACTTGTTTGGTTCTTTTAAACTTGGTGGTGTTTGTTTTATGGGCCACAAAACATGAATGCTCCAAGTACAATTGAAATTATTGTGTCTATCTGGGTGTCACTGGGTTGAATGTTCCATAAATGTCAGAGCATGTAGGTTGGTTGATAGGATTCTTCAAGCTATCAATCTTCTGTTTATTAGTTCTGTTGATCATTAAGGGAGGATTGTTGAAGTTTCAACTGTGGATTTCTCTTTTTCTCCTTTCACTTATCTTAATTTTTGCTTCATATGTTGATCTCATATATAGAATTTTTATGCCTTCTGCGTTAATTGGCCCTTTTGTGATTATGAAGTATCTCTTTGTCCTTGGTAGTTGTCTTTATTCTGAAGTCTTCTTTGGAAGTAATATAGCCACTCCAGATTTCTTCGATTGGTGTTTGTAGTGTGTATCTTTTTCTATCCTTTCACTTTTAATCTGTCTTTGTATTTAAAGTGGGTTTCTCAGAGGCAGCATGTATTTCAGTTCTACTTTATCCAGTCTGACAATCCCTGACTTTTAATTTGTGTCTGGGCCATTTAAAAAAATCCAGTTATGGATATGGTTGGTTTGAAATTTGCTCTCTCTCTAATCATTTTCTGTTTTCTGGTTGCTTTGTCTTTCCCTCATTTAACCTAGTTTTGGATTAATTGTTTGTCATTGATTTTATGATTTCCTTTGTGTTTACAATACATATTTTTAATCATAGTGTACCTTGTACAAGTGTTTTACTGCTTTCAGGATTTGTATATGGTGGGTCTAGGTGTATGTACATATATTTTAATATTTGTTATTTGGGGATTTTCTGAGCTTCTTGGATTTGTCTACATTATTTTTCATTATCTTTTCAACTAGTTGGTTTGCCTCGTTCTCGTTCCTCCCACTCCTTTTCCTTTTCTGTCCCTTCCTTGTTCTTCCTCTTCTTAGATTCCAAAAATTCTTAGTAGTTTCTTGTTAGGTATTTTCCCGCAACCTTTGAATCATCTGTTCAACCTTTTCCCCATGTTTTCCCTCCTGTTTCAGTTTAGATAATTTCTGTTAAGCTATTTTTAAGTTCCCTGATTTTTATCCTTGGCTCTGTTGAATCCACGTATTAACCTGTAGAAGATACTCTTCATCTCTGTTACCAAGCTTTTTAAAAAAATTGTTAATATTTTCTTGATTCTCCTTTCTTTTATCAGTTTCTTTGCTGATATTCATCTGTTCATGCATATTTTCCACCTTTTTTACTAGAAGCATTTACCATATTAATCATAGGAACCTAAAATTCACTGCCTGAAAGTTCCAACATCTTTATTACAGGCAAGCCTGATTCTGTTGATTTCTTTGTCATTTGCTGGGTTTTGTTTTTCCTTGCTTTTTGTGGTATTTTTTAGTTACTGATCAAATGTGAGAGATCATGTATGAGACACATACTGAAATGAATAATATTTATGTCTGATAATGGGTACATTTCCTCTAGGCTGTAGCATAGAAGTTGAGACAATTTAATGAGAGCTGAACTGTCTTGAGTTTTCTTGTGTAATGATTGCTTTCATTACACCGCTACTTCAGATTCCTTCAGCTGTATTTTGTACTTAGGTTAGGGGACTTTGCTCTTGGAATGCTGCTCTGTGCTCTGCATTTGATCTTCCTTCTATTTCCGTACCTTAGAAATTTCTCTTTCTGTACTCTGGACTGTTTCTTTGATGATAGTTTACTGCTACTTTTTCCTCAGTGCCTTCAGGCTTGATGGTGAGTATTTTGTTGGGGGAGAGGTGTTTTGGGTAGGCTTGTCAGTTGTCCCAGTCCTGTTTCAGTCTTAGCCACACCTGTTCCTTTAGGTTTCTAAAATGGGTCACTCTTGGGGCGCCTGGTTGGCTCAGTCAGTTAAGCATCTGACTCTTGATTTCAGCTCAGGTCATGATCTCAGGGTCCTAAAATTGAGCCCTATGTTAGGCTCCACACTCAGCAAGGAGTTGCTTCTCTTTCCCTCTTTCTCTACCCTCCCCCCACTTGCATGCAGTCTTTCTCTAAAATAAGTAAATCTTTTTTTAAAAAGGGGGGGGGCATTCTTGATGAATCTGGCCCTCTTTTCCATGGCATCTGACTCATATCTTTGGTAGTTCTGTTTGGGAGAGAATATTCTTCCCTGCCCTAGGAGAAGGTGACCTAGAATACTGTGGCCCCTAGACAGTTTCTCCCCAGGGGTGTAGAAGGAGTTTTCTTTTATCCTAGCCCCTGATGTGCAGTACCTTCACCTCTTTCTTTCTTTCTTTTTTAATTGTAACTCTTTTTTTTTTTTTAAGATTTTATTTATTTATTTGACAGATGACAAGTAGGCAGAGCAGCAGACAGGCAGAGAGGGGATTGCAGGCTTCCTGCTGAGCAGAGAGCCCAATGCAGGGCTCAATCCCAGGACTCTGGGATCATGATCTGAGCTGAAGGCAGAGGCTTAACCCACTGAGCCACCCAGGCACCCCACCTGTTTCTGAGGGCAACATAGTATTGCCTTTCTCCTAGGTTTATTTTTATTTATTTCTTTTTAAGATTTTTTTATTTTAGAGATTGAGTGTATGAATGGGGGGATGGGAAGGGGAGGAGGAGAGAATCCTCAAGCAGATTTCCCACTGAGTGGAGAGCCCTAGGCAGGGCTGGATCTCAGGATCCTGAAATCATGACCTGAGCCGAAACCCAAGAGTCAGATGATAACCAACTGAGCCACCTAGGCGCCCCTCTCCTAGTTTCTTCAGGTTCTGTTTTGAGAAGAGAATAATTTCGCTAGTCTTTTGGCTCTTTTTGCAGTGAAGACTTCTCCCTCTTGCAGGGTCATAACCAAGGAAAGCTTTCTCTCTCCTTCTCCTCTGCCCCCACTATTTCTCTTAAGCTCCCAGCAAAGAGCTTCCAGTGAAGTCCTTGCAACTGGGAGTGAATTCTTCTCAGGGTCTGTATCTGCCAGAGATTCTGTATCTCTAATTAGTCCATAGCCCACCTATGAATTCTCCTTATCCAGCTTGTATGGTACCTGGCATCTTTTTATCCTTCCCCTTAACACAGGTAAACTCAAGTGCTTGTATTCTGTCTCTCCTGAAGGTACTTTTTTAATCCTTAGATTTTAGACTGCTTGTTTAGCTTGTAGCCTCCAATTTCTAATGGTTTTTAAGAAAAGTTATGATTTTATAGTTTATCTGGTTCTTTGTGGTTGTCGTGGTTGCTGTTAAGGTTTGGAATGGGCCTCTGCCCTGGCCTTCTACATCTGAGACAGAAGCAGAGCTCCTGTAGACTCTTTTCAACCTCATCTTGCACCTCAGCCTTTTTGCCTACTAGCATTTTGGAGGGTCAGGAAAGCTGTAAACCAAATTGGTTGATGATATGTCCACTTCTAAAATACTTTTGATATTTCACTTGTGCTGTTGTCTCTGCCATTTTTCACTAGTATTGCAGTACTTGAGATTTCAAACTGCTGTAGGTAAGTCTTGTTCAGCAGGTGAGCTCACCCTTCGCAGAATTGTAAGAGAAGTATAGTGACGGGAGGAGATTCTTGGAAGAATCTGAAAAGCCTATTCACATATCTCAAATCAAGAGAAGTCGGTTTCATTAAGTTGCAGAGGTGCAGTGTTTTTCAAACTTTTTATAGTGACCAAATAACATATTCACATGGCAATTCTCATATACAAGTATACGCACTAAATGAAAATGTATAGTCTGATCATTTTTCTTCAGTTTTCCCCACTAAAAAAAATGTTGGGCCAGACCTACTAAACTGATAAATGATCCACAAAGGAAGCCGGCATCTCCAGTTTGAAAAACTGTGCAGTACAGGTTCTGACAAAGGGGTTGGAGGCACCTGCATGGCTCAGTCAGTTGAGCATCCAATTCCTGATCTCAGCTCAGGTCTTGGCTTCAGAGTTGTGACTCTGGGCCCTGCCTGGAGCTCTGTACTGGGCCTTGGGCCTATGATAAAACAAAACAAATAAAAAAGTGTTAGAATTACTGCTCTATTTGCACTTGGTTGGCTTTAATACCTGGAAGATTTCCAAATATGTGTGTATGTTTCTTTACTTTGTGTTTATTTTTGTACTGAAAGCACATTTCAAAAGTGGATTTTGACAGTTGAATTTTCTCTCATTAAGGCTGTTTACATCACTGGAAAAGAAGTGTTTAGCTTCAAAATGATTTCTTTTGTGGATGCAACTGCTGGTTCTGCATACACAGATATGAATGTGGTTGACATTCAAGTTAATTTAACTGTTGGTTGCATTGAAGTAGTTTTTGTCACAAAATTTCTTTATTCTATATTGGTAAGTATGTTAATAATTTTTTTTTTAATTTTTTTCCTACTAGTTGGAAATTGCCTGATGTCAGACATGGGTAAAGAGCAAAAATTCCTTACTTTTTTTTTTTTCCTGATTTTTCATAGTTTTCTGGGTATCCTTTATTTGACCAAAATGTGTAGTGTGTTATTTGTATAAAATCATTTTCAAATAGGAATAGTCCAGTTAATTCAAACATGCGTAGTAATGTATTAAATATATGTACAGTCTATACTATAGGATTTGTTATATGTATTAATTGAATATTTTATTTATGATTGGTTTAAGTCATTTTACCTGACTTATAATACTAATTAAAAATACTAAATATATAATTGAAGTTTGTTTTGGTCTCATGTAAACATTATGGAAATTATATTTTCATTTGCATATTATAACTGTGATCATCTGGGGCTTTAAAGAGTTTAGAATTAGTCTTTGTATGATACCACATGAGATGTTTGAGTTCTTTCTCTCCTTCTCATAGTCTTTTTCCCCTATGGTTTTCCCTTGCTGTCTGCTGATAATTTTTTCCTTTGAGTTTCATACCTGTCTCTCTGACTTAAGTATTCACTTTTATGTCTCTAAATTTTGGTGTATAAACTAGACCATCAGTTGATTCTAAATAAATAAAGTTGCTATTTTTGTGATCTTTTAAATTGAGGTTGCAGTGGAATTTTTCCTATAGCCATTAATTTTTTTTTTTAATATACAAATACTAAAGAACAAGCATCCTTGGTCTAATTTTGATGTATTTTTATAAATAAATAAATATTTACTTTTACTTTTAAATATTTACCTTTTACTCAAAAATTACTGAAAATAAGTTTTTTGAAACATTAAAATGAAGTTTAATTTTAAAATTAAGTATAATTCTAGATACATAGTTTATGTTACTGAAGTATTTTCTAGAGTTCAGAATTAAAAAAACGTTTAGAGTTCTTGACAAACATTTTATTATTTTTCCAGTTACTTTTTATCTTATAAACATAAGGAAGCTATCTGTCCATTGAGGTTCTGTATGGAAATACAGTATGCTTGCTTAGCCTTAGGGAAAGTGCTATCATAAAGGGAAAGAGTTGTCCGTGAAACCTTGCAGTGTCTGCATGTTGCTCTTTCCCAGGGGCAAGATTTTTGTTTTTGACTATGTTTCTGTATCCTGGTGTTTCTCAACTTTTATTGCGGAAAATGGAGATTTAATACAGACATCCAGACTTTGTATAAAGAATGTTTGGTTGTACCAAGAAAAAATTTTTGTCTTGGAGGTGAAATCATAAACATGAAGACACATTTAACAATCATTCATTAATGATAACCGTTAGGATATACTTCTGTTATCTTTTAGGCTTTTATAGATAATTTTCAAGCGGCTAAACAAGCCTTGGCTGAGGCTACTGCTCAGGCTGCAGGAATGGCTGCTACTGGTGTGAAAGAACTGGCACAGAGGAGTTCTAGAATGGCGCTGGATGTTAACATCAAAGCCCCAGTGGTGGTCATCCCACAGTCTCCAGTTTCTGAAAATGTTTTTGTTGCTGATTTTGGACTAATAACAATGACAAACACATTCCATATAATAACAGAGAGCCAGAGTAACCCCCCACCTGTTATTGATCTGATAACAATAAGGCTGAGTGAAATGCGGCTGTACAGGTAAGCTTTTCTTAAGTACATTTGTAGAGAATACAATCTTTTTCAAACTTTTTACATTAAAGGTTTTGGTATCCCGAGTCTTCTGTGCACGAGGACATTTTATTTTATATAACTATACTTAATTTTGAGATTTTTTTCTTACCCAGCCTTTTTGGCAAGATCTGTTACTCCTTGGGTAATTAGAAACACCGTACAATTTGTTATCTGAGGATGTATATTTGTGCTTATTTGTAGTTCTTTGTAAATTATGAGGTCTTGAAAAAATGGGAGAATTTCTAATATAATACATTTATTTACTTTTTAAATACAGCATTAGCCAAACTAAGCTTCATGGTGTGGATCTGATGCTCTAATTTAAAACAAAATAAAACACAGTAGAATAATCAAATGTAACCACTGGGCCTAGGATTATAAATTAGGAGAATAAGTGAATCTCCTAAGACAAATTAGGAGAATAAGTGAATAGTTCCAGAACTATTTAACTGTGTTTCCATGCTATTTCTAATCACCTATTCTGGATTTAGCACTATGTTTTTTCTCTGACTTGGATCCATCTCTGTTTGTACCACTCACTTACCCTCTTCTTCCTCCTGTCATTTTTCTTTGGTCTTATTTTCCTTGTCTCACTCCCCTTACTTTGCTACCTCTACTTCTTTTTGACCTCTGGCTAGTCTGGCTCCCTCTGGCCCCTCTTTCTTTCTTTTTTTAAATTTAAAATTATAATTTTAGTTTTAATTTTTTTTCTTTGAGTTTTTAAGTAAGCTCTATGCCACTCATGACCCCTTATCTCAAGAGTCACGTGTTTACCGAATGAGCCATCCAGGTGCCCCTGACCCTTCTTTCTATTAGTTGAATATTTTTAAGTCAGCTGTATTGAGATACAGCTGTGTGTAAATTGCATATCTTTAAAATATATAATAAATTGCGTGTAATACATTGCATATCTTTAAAATAGACATTTTGAAAAGTTTTGACATGCATACATATGTGACAGTTTGGGTACAATTGTAGTATTTCTTAAGTATTTGGTAGAATTCACCATCGAAGCCATTTGGGCCTTGAATTTGCTAGTGGGAGATTATCAACTGCAATTTCCACTTCTTTGATAAACTCAGGACTATTAAAATTATTTTTTTGCTCAAGTGATCTTTAATGTTTTCCCAAGAAATTTGTTTATTTCATCTCAGTTGTAAAATTTTATGGCATAAAGTGTCCATAATACTCCTTTATTCATTACTATCTATAGTGATATCATCCCCATTATTCTTGATATTATAATTTGTTATTTTACTGATCTTAATGAACTACCTTTTGATTTTCTCTCTTGTTTTTCTCTTTTTTTTTCATTGATTTTTTCTTTGATATTTATTATTTCTTTCTGCTTACTTTGGGTTTAATTTTGCTCTTTTTGTAGGTATCTTCTTGTGATAGCTAAGGTTACCACTTTGAACATTTCTCATCTAATGTAGGCACTCAATGTTTAAATTTCAGAGTTCCTCTCTGTAGCTCTCTTCTCTCTGGCATTTTACCATATGTACTCAACTGTCTTCTTCTTTTTCGACTCTCACCTCTGTCTTCTCAAGTTGTGGACTTTGCTGGTCTTTTCTGGCTTACCCCTCCCTTTGCCATGACTTGTAAATTATCTCAAAGCAATGAAAATTGGGGCAGTCACAGGGCTCACCTTGTTTTGCTTTTTTTTTAACCACCTCTCAGGAATGACAGTTGCCTGATGGCCTGTGTCTTAAAAACTACTTTTTAATGTACTTTATGTGGATTTTCTTGATGAGGGGGAGTTGTTGTTTCAGGGAGGATGAGAAACTTGGTTCGTATTATTTCATCTTGGATGGAAGAAGAGATTTTCATCAGTTGAGTATTTACATACTTATTAAGCACCTAGAATATCCCAGGTACTGTGCTGGGAAGTATAATAATGAGCAGTCTTTACAAAGGATGAATAAATAGTACCTATCTCATTGTTGATGTGCATGTTATTTAATGAATTTATTGAGCTGATGCACAAAACTAGAATCACGTTTAGATTTTGGAAGGGTTGTAGAAAACTGAGTGAAAAGGAGCCAATACTGGAGGTTGAAAGAATGGTTTACTAACTAATGGAGTGATTCACATATGAATTATATGCAATGCTGTCTAGGGTAGGGAAGTGAGGTGGTAGAGAACTAACCAGTTAAGAGCAATTTAAAAGTAGAATTTATAGTAAGAGATTGTTGAATGGACGTTTGGGTTCAAGAAGAGAAGTTAAATTTGACTTTGGGTTGTGGGTTTGTAAAATTCAATATTTGGCAATAATGCAATTCACTGGGATAAGATAGAGCGATGCAGTTGAATGGAGACACTGAGCTCTTTAATAATGAGCAAAGTAACTTGGAAGTTTTCTGACTTTGATATGGAATACATAGAAGAGATTGGATAGGACTTGGACATATGTGTGTAGATATTAGGGTGTTTGGACTTCAGATTTGGGAGTCCTTAGTAATATTTAGGTAGTTATTAAAGCTAATATCACACAGTTTATAGAGTGGAGCATATGGGACAGATGCTCACAAATGCCAATACATAAGGAATATATATTACTCAAAAGAGATTGAGAAAGAGGAGGCAGAGAGATGGGGAGCAATCCAGAAGGGTATGTTGAGACGATGTTGAGGACTCTGTTGATACTGTTAACCAAGAATTAGTAGCACCTGATATTTTCTTAATGTAGTACTTGATATCTAGGGTTAGATTCAGGAAAGACTGATTTTTTAATAAACAAATGTGACTCAAGGTAGTGGGACAGGATTGCTAAATATTGAGAGTCATGTTGGTGGATAATGGGGATGGAAGAAATCAATGACGAGGGTACTGATAAAGTAAAAGAATGTAGAAAGGGGTTTATAAACTAGAGATGCATTAATCTCAGAGTCTTAAGAATAAACACTGACTAGTTGTTGATTGATTAAAGCAAGAAGTAGAAGGTGGTAAACCTGGTTGATATTATGCTTAAAGGAATATGAATGAGTGGGGAGTATGATCGCAAATTAAGGAAAATTATTTCTATACCTTTTAACTCTGAGATTATTAGGGTGTTGGAGAAAAATTGGCCTCTATTTAATTGATCTCCATGGAAAGCCAGGTTTCAGTTAAGGTAATACATTTAGTGCAGACATTGGAAAATATAGAGTGATTTGTTCAGCCAAGTCCAGAGAATTAAAAAATCATAGGAAAAAATTGAAGTGAGAGTCTTCTATTTTAGTACTAGACTAAAGAGGAACAATTTAAACTTTAGATGGATCATTAACTTTTAAACTGTATAAAAATCTAAATTTACTAAAAAAGATTATAAATCTATAATCACATTTTGCCTTGTTTCAAGAAATGGTAGGTTAAATTAGGTGTGAGCCTATATTACAAATAGATTTTTTTGAAAAAAGCTCACTAATTATCTCTAGAGCATTAGAAAATACCTACTATTTTTATGTCCAAAAATGAGTTAACTTTTTATTGAAGAACTACATAAAATGATATTAGGATGAACAGAAAAGATTGCTGACAATATGACTACCCGAAGGTAAGTATTATGAATAATTTGATCTGTTTCTTCTAGTTCATTATTTCTGCACATATATTTAAGTTGAGTAAAATAAGAATTGCTTATTTGGGGTCATAAATCCATTTTTCCCTTAACAGTATACTAGAAGTATTTTTCCATGTTATTTTGAGTACAAAATGTTTTTCCTAAATGTTTTATTTTATTCTGCAGGTTTTTAAAAATTCATTTGCCTATTGTTAGAAAGTTAATTTGATTCTGGGTTCTTTTGCTGTTATAAATAACACAATAATGATAGATATAATTTTTCATCAGTAGTTACATGACATTCTACTCATATCTTTAGAATAATTCATTTCCCCAGATGAATTTCTAGAAATAAAATTACTGAGTTATAGAGTGTAAGCAATTTTCCCTGATATAATTTTAAAATTACTGGTTTTTCAGCAATTCAGTTTGGTTATAGCTTCAGAGTAAAGCTCATAAAGACAAATAAGTATTTCATATTTGTGACCACCTCTGTTGAAATCATTTTGTTGCAAAGCTATTAATTGCAATGTAAAATTTTAAAAAGATACTCAGAATATTTATATGAGGAAAATTAAAAAAATTAACCAATGGCTAGAAAGAAATCTTGAGTAAATGTGGAGAGAATATTTCTTAGATGTAATATTATAGAGATGTCCATTTGCATACATTAATTTATACATTTAATCCATTCTCAATAAAAATCAAGTAGTTCTTTTTAAAGTTTTTCAAAGATTATTGGAAAATTGTTTTTGAAATATAAATAGACAAGATGTCTCAAAAAAATTTTTTTAAAGAAGAAATTGAGATAGGGAATGGAGACATCATAACATTTGAGGTACTACTAAAATAGATTGGATTGTATTAAATACTTCTAAAATATATTATGAAGTAAAATGATTAAAATAATGAAACAAAAGAGAAAGCCAGTGTGTATATTTGTATCCTCTTCATTCATATATGTATAGTCAGTCCTGTTGCTCAGATTTCAAGTTTGTGAATTTTCCAACTCACTGAAACCATTTGTAACCCCAAAATCAATACTCATGATATTTTACAGTTATTTCTACATGTGCATAGCCATAAGAAATGTTGGTCTCCCAAAGCCTATGTTACCAACTGCGGTGTCAAACAAAGTGACATTCTGCCTTCTTATTTCAGGAAATAATTGTAGAGAACATGACATACTGCAGTTATCTAAGTGAAGGACTGGCAATAAGCATAGAATAAAATAAACATAGTTTCTTCTTTCGTGAATCCTTTTTTCTAATTGAAACTGCAGACAAGACAATAAACTATTAAAATACTATTAGAATGTGAGAGAGCATAGGAAGGGTGTCGACCCCAGATATTGGGTGGTACTGGTGAGAATTTTTTAAGGATGTAAACTTTTGACATAGCAATTAATGTTTCTTGCAGTTTGTCCAGAAGAAGAAATTTACTTGAAGATATGTACAAAGATAATCCAAGTATTTATTATAGTGAAGAATTAAAAACAACGTAACTTCTTAACAAAAGAAGGTTGATAAAGTGACTTATGTTATTGTCCTATAACACACACCTATTAAAATTGCTTATGAGGAATTTCCGGAGAAAAATGGTAGAGTAGGAAGATGCTAGGCTCACCTCTCATGGATGAAGCTAGATAACACCCCTAATCAGTAAAATAACCCAGAAAATGACCTGAAGACTAGAAGAACAGACTCCACAGCTAAATGTAAAGAAGAGGCCACATCAAAGAGCGTAGGAGGGGTGGAGACATGGTGGGGAGCCAGACTCAGGGCTGCCTATCCATAGGAAGGAGGGACACTCCTGGTCATGGAGAAAGGAGAGATACAGATCCCACCACAGGCACAGGGGACCCCACTGAGAAGATGAATCTTCATAGCATTTGGTTTTGAAAATCACAGGGGCATAACTTAGCAATTTCTTAATAATCAGTAGGGCTTAATACCTGGAACTTTAAAAATCCACAGGATTGGCTCTAGAAGAGCCAGAGCACAATGGGAGGCTGAGTACCCACCATCCTAGACAGCAAAACAAATAGCCCCCTTGAGATACAGCACAGAAGCAGCAATTTGTAAAATGTCAAGGGTATATAGGAAGGACATTTATTTACTAGTTTCAAAGTATGTGCAGAAGGGATAGGGGGTGTTTGGGAGTCTTATGCAAGAACAAATAAGTTGACTGTTGCCTTTACTCTCCTGTACCACAGCCAGCATACATGGACCCTTGTGGTAACCAGCATAGCACAGACACTCTCCACCTAGCTTGTTGATCATACACCCTGTTGCTGCATGCTCTGCAGACCCACTCCAGCCATCCTGGCTGGGCAGTTTTCCTAGTTGGTGGGACATCCCCTTCCATAGCAGACCAGTGCACATGGCACCCACATTCTTCCCCCGCATTCTCTGCTGGATCTTCCCTCTCCAACGTGCCCTTGGCAGGAGTCCATCCAAAGAGGTAGCACAGGCTTGGAAGTGTGCAAGCAGCTCCATAAAGGGCCAGCACCATTTCAAAGTGATTCCTGCAGCAGGATGAAGGGAAATAACCACACACACACCAGTTCACCTATGGCCTCAGCAGTAGCCTGGGGGCACACATCTAGTCTGATTTCAGGACCCACCCACTAACAGATGCTTCTCAGGGACAATACAGGGAGAGGTTCCTGTAGTTCATCTCTAGCGCTGCTCTGCCAAATACCTGTTCTGATCAAAGTTAATAGGAATCTCTAGACTGGACGACTAGACAACACGGGGACCACACTCTGCCCACAATAGGCAAAGAGAGTCATCTCACGCAACTGGACTGATGGTATGTTCAGCTCAGCCAATAGTGTAGGGTGCATATAACACCTAGAGGATGCTTCTGAAGCACTGCATTCTGGTGAACAAGGGACATTGCACTGTAGGACACTACAGGACTTCTTCATAAGGCCATGACTTTGAAGAGTAGAAGACATAGCTGATTTTCATAACACATGGAAACAGACACAAAGTAGACAAAGTGAGGAGGCAGGGGAATATGTCCCAAATGAAAGAACAGGATAAAAGTCACAAGAGCCAAACAAAATGGAGATAATATACCTGACAGAATTTAAACTAATAGTCATAAAGATACTCACTGGACTTGAGAAAAGAAGGGAGAACTTCAGTGGAGAAATTTAACAAAGAGAAAGAAGACAGAACTAAGCAGAAATTAATAACTCAATAACAAGTTTAAAATACATGAGAGGGAATAAATAGACTAGAGGAAGCAGAAAGTTGGATCCCCGGCCTGGTGGACAGAGCAGTGGAAAGCAATCAATCAGAGAGAAAAGAGTAATAAAAAAATGAAAGTAGATTAAGGGAACTCAACACCACCGTGAAGGATAATAACACTTATACCATCAGGATTCCAGAAGAGGAAGAGAGAAAAGGTGGCAGAAAATTTGAAGAAATAATAGCTGAAACCTTCCCAAACCTGGGGAAAGAAACAGAAATCCAGATCCAGGAAGCAGAAAGAGCCCCCAGCAAAATCAGCTCAAGAAGGTCCACACCAAGACACATAGCAATTAAAATGGGGGATAAGTAGTGATAGAATCTTAAAAGCAGCAAGAGAACAGAAAACAGTTCCATACAAGGGAAACAAAAGCAAAAATAGACTATTGGGACTATAGCAGAATAAAAATCTTCTGCCCAACAAAGTAAATAATCAACAAATCAAAAGGCAACCTAGTGAATGGGAGAAGATATTTTCAAATGATAAATCTGGTAAGGGGTTATTATCCAAAATACATAAAGAAGTTAAATGCACGCGCATATGCGCGTGCACACACACACACACACACACACATCCATTTTTAAAAATTGGCTGGAGAGGAACAGACATTTCTCCAAAGAAGACATCTAGATGACCCCAGACACGTGAAAAGATGCCCAGCATTACTCATTATCAGGGATATGAAAATCATTGAGATATCATTGCATACATTGAGATATGATCACACACCTGTTAGAATGCTAGAATCAAAAACACAAGAAGACAACAGTGTTGGTAAGGATGTGGAGAAAAAGGAACCCTTGTGCACTGTCAGTGAAAATGCAAACTGGTACAGCCACTGTGGAAAACAGTATAGAGGTTCCCCAAAAAGTAAAAATAGAATTGCCATATAACCCATTAATTCCACTAGTGGGTGTTTATCCAAATAATATGAAAAACAAATGCAAAAAAAGATATGCACTCCTATGTTTACTGCAGCATTATTTCTACTAGCTGCTGCCTCCTGATGGCACACGGGAGAAGAATGAGGCACAAAGAAGTTAGCTGCAAGAGAATAGGAGCAGGGGGCTAAGACTGTCGACCCCCTACTCCCATTCTCTTGCAACTAACTTCTTTGTGCCTCATTCTTCTCCGTGCGCAGTCAGGAGGCAACAAATAGCCAAATTATGGAAGCAGCTCAAGGGACCGTGGATAGATGAATAAGGAAGTGATGTGTGTGTGTGTGTATCAGAGTATTATAAAAATACTGATTAAAAAAATAAAAATACTGAAATCTTGCTTGCAACAAATGGATGGATCTGGAGGGTATAATGCTAAGTGAAATAAGTCATTTGGCAGAAGACATACAGGATTTCACTCATGTAGTTTGAGAAACAAATAAACTAAAAATAAGCATAAAAAACAGACTCTTAACTATAGAGTTAAGATGGTTACCAGAGGGGAGATGGGTGGATAGATGGTGAAGAAAGTGAAAGGGATTAAGAATGTACCTGTCTTGATGAACACTTAGTATTGTGTGGAATTGTTGAACCGGTATATTGTATGCCTGAAACTAATAATACCACTATGTTAATTATACTGGAATTTAAAAAATTAAAAATGCAAAAAAAGAAAAATAAAACAGCATTTGAAATAGTCTTTATGAGCCTTTTAGATTTCCTAATTTATTCCTGTTAAGTGGAGATTGCAAGCGTGCATGCATGAGTATAGTGTTACTCTATAGTTAATTCATAAAATGGTATGATACTAGGCATTCTGAGAGATTCCTGATGACTCCTGTATTTCTCTCCACTTGAGTAAGTGAATCTAAAATTCTGCTTCATACTCTAGAATGTGGTATTCATACCTAAGTGAGTGAATTAAGTTGTTTTTCTAATGAGGTCTTCTATAATGTTATATTTTCCAGTTATGTAGAGATAGTCCTCATTTTAAGGGTTTACTATCCAACTTACTTATTTTTGGCACTTTTTAACATACTGCAAAATCTTATTCTGAAGATTGATTTCTCTACAATATGGATAACTTGAGCTCAGAGAAAGTTACCTAAATTCACAGTGGGATGGAATGTCTCTCATTTTGACTTGGGAGGCTGGGTAGATTTTATTTTTCTTTACATACAAAAATTATTGATTCTTACTATTTGAATATGGAATGAGAAATTAAAAAAAATTTTTTTACTATGGGTATAGGAACAAAACAATTTTATTTCTACTTACAGGACTCAATTTCTTGACGATGCATACCAGGAAGTACTAGATCTGCTATTACCATTAAATCTTGAGGTGATTGTTGAGCGAAATTTATCTTGGGAGTGGTACCAGGAAGTTCCTTGTTTTAATATAAATGCTCAGCTAAAGCCCATGGAGGTAAGTTTTTGGATGCTTGTTGATTTCTGTTTTGTTGGTTAAAAATATTGCTTGGGAACATAAGATATTTTGGTGTAGATGTTCCATATTGATCAGCTCTGTCAAAATTACTATATATAAATAGTAGCTATTTTAAAATTCACTGAATGTTCTCCATTCATGCAGCAAACATTTGAATGGCTACTCTGTGTTAGATCCTATGTTATATATGGAGAGACTATGGCAAGGAAGCTATTGCATTTTGTCCTGGTTTCATGGAATCTAACCAGTCCCAATAGGAGGTTTAGCAGTCATAGTGCTCTCGAGGTGTGAGAGTTAGACTATAAAAAAGTATATAGGCATGTAATTAAAATAGTTATAAATTGTAGTAAATTCCATAGATGAAGCAAATATCAGACATGCTAAGTAGTCAATTGGATTATATTAATTTAGAACTTAGTGGAGAGGCCTTGGCTGGAAATAATGTTAAAGTCATCAGCATCTAGATGGTATTTAAAGCCATGATAATATGTGAAATAACATAGAGAAGGTCCTAGAAGAAAGGGAAGTGGGGGGTGCATGGGTGGCTTAGTTAGCAGCTGCCTTTGGCTCAGGTAACGATCCCGGAGTCCTGGGAGTGAGTCCCGCATTGGGCTCCCAGCTTCTTGGGGAGTCTGCTTCTCCCTCTGACTTTCTCCCCTCATGCTCTCTCTCTCTGTCTGTCTTTCAAATAAATAAATAAAATCTTTAAAAAAAAAAAAAATGGAAGAGGCTGATGATGAAGATGGCAAATGGGTCCGTTCCTCTTGCATAATGTTACCTAGTTACTGGTTGATACTGCTTCACAGATCTCTAATGTAACCATCCAAAGATTACTATCTTCCCTTTTGACTGAACAGATGTCAAGACTGTATCACATGCTTTGCTAAAGTGTCAGTAGCACATACTCTGGAAGTTTACTTAAAAAGCCTACTCAACAGATTCTCTTCCCTCCTCCCACCCCACTTTCCTTTGTTTCTCTTCCCCAAAAAATATATTCAAAAAGAGAAAACCATCATTTTTAAAGTTTTCAGGTTTTAATTCAGAAATATATTTAGAGTTTAAAACATGATCATCTCAGCTGAAAATCCTTAAGCTCTTAGTGTATATGATCGTATTAGATTCCCTAACTTGTAAATGCAAAGTGTCTTTTTTTTTTTTTAAGATTTTATTTATTTATGAGAGAGAGAGGGAGAGAGCACACAAGTGGAGGTTAGAGGCAGAGGGAGAGGAGAAGCAGACCCCTGCTGAGCAGGGAGCCTGATGCAGGGCTTGATCCCAGGACCCCTGAGATCATGACCCGAGTGGAAGGCAAACACTTAACTGACTGAGCCACCCGGGTGCCCCAGAAAGTGTTGTCCTAAGATAAAAATTGAAGTTCTGTATCTTTAAAACAACTGGTAGAAACTTTTGAAACATAAGTAGCATGTTTCACCTAGCATACTGCACAGATCTCTCCTTGGTAGGCCCAGGTCTTAGAGAGATCTCTGTGGGGCAGCAGGGACACCATCTGGCTTCATTCTTCCCCAGGAAGAATGCATGTAGCATGTCCAGGTGCTAGTGCAGACCATCTGTAAAGGGTTGGCGGCCTTCCAGGGCAGATGAAATTGGCTCTTCCCTGTCCTGATCCACCTGAATAGTCAGTGGATATGGACCTGGGTATACATATTTGACCCCTCCTGGATCAGGGAGAGGTTGGAATCAGTTACTCTAATGCATCTAGACTAAGTGCTGCATCTTATGGTTTCTGACTTGTCAGACATTTGGGAGTAGCAAGATAGCCTGTCCTGACTTGTAGGCCCCATGGACCAGTAGTCCTGGGATCCTTATAGTTCTTGGAATTCTTGGACTGAGGTGTTAGCAAGAGTGAAACGTGATCATTAATATCCATATTTGCAGGGCATTCGGTATACAGGTACCAATGAAAAGACATGGTTTAGATATGGTTGTAATATTTAACTTCAGCTTATTAATTTATATGAACATACTAGTTTTGTAATATCAGCTATAAAATAAACACAAGATGTCATGAATGAAAATGCTGGACTAGTATGTCTTCTTTGAACTATAGTCAAAGGAATCCTGGTACAAATAAAACTAATTTTGTGGAATTATTTCTTTGAGATGATTAAGTGTATCAATTTAAAACTCATAGTTTTTTGTTTTGTTTTGTTTCACAGGACTGCTATTGTGTTTAAGTTCTCCAGAGAAACATAGTCAATAGGATGTGTGTGTGTGTGTGTGTGTGTGTGTGTGTGTGTGTGTGTGTGTTTATGTATACACTTGGTCTGGATACAGTAGATTGACTTCTTGATAACTCCATTTTAGCTTCTCCCTGACACTCAGGATGAGGTTTGGGAGGGGTCAAAGATGTGGTCTCCTGAGCCAGGCTGCAACAGCTGTTAACTACTTGGGTGGATCATGAAGAGTCGATTTCATCCTGGTTGGCCTGGATGGTCTGTGCATCCTGTGTGTATTCTATATACATATCATGTGTGTGACATCTTGAATAATATTGGACCAAATATGTAGGTCCTGTGATCTAGCCGAGTCGATGTAGAATTAACCATCATAGCTTTTTTATTTTTTTAAGATTGTATTTATTTATTTGACAGAGATCACAAGTAGGCAGAGAGAGAGGAAGGGAAGCAGGCTCCCTGCTGAGCATAGAGCCCAATGCGAGGCTTGATCCCAGGACCCTGGGTTCAACCATCATAGCTCTTATGTTGGTAATTTTAGGCTAAATTCACAAGACATGGGGAGCCTGAGTTCTTTAAGTGGATTTAAGTAAGTATGATATTTAACCATTTAAGTCTCAGCTTCTTATACAATCAGGCTATATTCTTTATAACTTTTGTGAGGTTCAAATTAAATAATTTATATAAAATACATTGTGAACTATTTTTCATGATGCAGATCAACATTTTTGAGTAATTTGTAAATTGAGGTGTTTAGTAACTAAAAAAATGCAAAATAACTAGATAAATGAAAGTTCATTTTAAAGGTTTTAAATTATTAGGATAATTGATATGTTCATAACAAAAAACTTATCATTCATAGTTTCATTGGTATTGACATCTGATTTCCGTACTTCACAAGGTACTAAAGATTACATGGTCATTTAGGAAACTGAATAACCTGTTAGTAGAATCATCTATTGCATTAAAAAATTGGTTTGTAGAGGACTGGGATGAAACACATGCTTTTCAATGTGAGCAAATTTCTAACTACATAAAGTAGTGTTAAAATAAACAAATCTTTCTTTTCACAGTTCATTCTTAGTCAAGAAGATATAACAACTATTTTTAAAACATTATACAGCAATATATGGTACAAAGAAGGTGGTGGTGCCTCACCTGCAGGAG
The DNA here is from genome assembly GCF_030435805.1 of Mustela lutreola. Classification (NCBI taxonomy): domain Eukaryota; kingdom Metazoa; phylum Chordata; class Mammalia; order Carnivora; family Mustelidae; genus Mustela; species Mustela lutreola. Next base: position 82,776,255 of record NC_081301.1, on the reverse strand, counting down.
TAAAAGATCAGAATAGTGTTAATAGTGAGGCTACTAATGCTTCCCACCATTTAGAAGGTATGTTCTTAACTTACCATTAACCTTCCCCTTCCCTTCTCTAATCCCACACTTCTTTCTCCTTCCTTTCCAGTCTCTAGTTTGCATTTTTGAAAATAAGATTTATAGATCTTGTATAATTAGCTAATCCTATGTGGGTATCTCCAAATTGTTATTAGGCATTCTTTTTTTTTTTTTTCTGTTGACTCAAAATTCCTAGTTGTGTTGTGACAAAATTCCTTCATATTTATTCTTGTTATTCCAACTGCCCTATACATCCTTCTTTTCACGTTTTCTCCCCATCCACCTCTTCTCCCTAGTTCTTAGTGCAGCATATATCCCAGATAGAATATATTACATTAAATTAGGAGTATCGAAATATTAAGGATGTCAAGAAAGAATGATCATTACTCAATGATGAATTTCAGCAAGCATCTGGAAGATAGGTAGAGGAGGGCAGGGGGAACTGTAACTCAGAAAGAGGTTTTATCTAATACTTGATTTAATGTGGTATGTGGAACCTGACTGGGTTCTAAGTTTAGCAACAGCACATAAGAGAGAATTGAGTCCGTTAAGGTTGCTGGGAGGACGATGCTTTGTAAGAATAGAGTTCTCATTCTGGCATTTTAGGGGATCCTCAAACCTTCTCTCTAAATGACACTTACTAATCTACCAGACCCTCTTGCAAAGCCCTGAGATAACACACACCTCTTCCATTCAGGGAGAGTCCTAACACTACACTTAGGACTTTACACGAAACTCTATTCTTACTGGATAGAATAATCAGCCCAGTCCTTTATTGTTAAAATATTCACCGTTAGGTTAAGAAAATAGCAAGAAGTTAATCATAAAAGAAACCAGGATAACTGAATATTATTTTCTTAGTGAAACAGAAATAATTCAGGTAACAAGAATGTAAACAAACTCTAATTCATAATCAGAGGATTTTGAGAATATGTAGCTTACCCTCACTATTTTCCACCCTCTCAAGATAAGAAAGAGTTCTTATACTTGATGACTATCAAGTAAAATATGACTGAATATGACTAAATATGACTGGTGAAATTTTGAAACAGAACAAATGCAGTAAGCATGAGGTTAAATTGTAAGTACTGAGTTGGAATATATAGTTGATGTAATCGCCCATGACACAGCAGAAAAATAAGCCACAGAGACATAAAATGAGATAAAACTTATGAAGTATAGACCTTTCAAAAAGTTGCAAAATCCCGAATAATAAGTGTGTTAGGAAAACTAACTGAGAAAATGGAAGAGAAGAATCTTTCAAAGAAATGATAGAAGAAAATCTTTAGAGGTAAATAAATATGGAAATAAATTCTTGGATATAAAAAATCTAATAAGTTTCTAGCAGATGGGATAAACAAAGATTGCCCATGCAAACACATTTTCATGAAATGTCAGAACAACAAAGATCAGATTCTTAGTTTCAGAACAAAAGCAAGCTGTTTACTAGGGGCTTGGGAAAAAAGTGATTGGAATCAGATTGCCATGAACAAAACTCAATAGGACAGGGTAGATGGATGATAAAAGAATGGAGAACTATAGTTAGATTTCTAAGGAAATGATTTTGAAGTTAGGATTCTATATAGTCAAACCATAAAATGTGAAAACACAATGATTCTCAAATTTCTAGTGACTCAAAGTTTACTTCTTTCATACTCATTCCTAACGAAATTTGTTTGAAAATTTAACCTAGTGAAACAAACAAGGAATCCAGGAAAAAAGACACATGGGATCCAGAAACAATGGGCCTACCCAGAAGTGCATTGAACAGGAATCCCAAAATTTTCTATTTTAGTGGGCTATTCATTACAGAGGAATTCAGAAAGCCATAAGAAAAATTTTGTAAAGTGGAAGAATGTCTTTTAAAAAATAGTATAAATTTCATCTAAGATGTGGAATGAGGGAATAATTAACTACATTACGTGAGTGATATGGAAAAGGCGACATGTTTTTGGTTCCTAAGAAGGGAGAAATCTTACTGTGTAAATAAGAACATAAAGGTTATTAACTGTGTTAATGTAGAAATGAAGACATAACTGACCAAAGCTGGAAGATATGAAGATAGGACAGATAGAGGAAGTGGTAAGGACTTAAGTAGTGGGGAGTGTAAAGATAACGTCTGAAATAAAAGAAAAATAGACATTTAAGTACATTATTGTTTTAATAATTTTCTTGAAGTTTGCACATACACCAAAGAGGAAGGAATAAAGGAATGAATCCACACACACCCATCAACACAGTTTCAGCAACTGGTATCATGTGGCTGCCTTATCACAGCCTCAAGTCTGCATATTCTTTCCCCCACCCCCACTAGATGACTTTAAAGCAAATCTCGGATGTTATATCTTTAATTGATATTTAAGGAGTAAGAACTTTACTTTTTATTTTTTTGTTTTTAAAAGATTTTGTTTACACATTTGAGAGAGAGTGAGAAAGAGCACGAGTGGGATGGAGCAGACTCCCCGCTGAGCGGGGAACCCAGTGCAGGGCATGATCCCAGGACTCAATGATCATGACCTGAGCCAAAGGCAGATGCTTAACTGACTGACCCGCCCAGGCACCCCAGAACTTTACTTTTTAAATGTAGTCATAGTAACATTATCACCCCTACAATTTTAGCTATACCTCCTATATACCATGAAAATAATCCTAGTAGGCTTCATTTTCTCCTGGTGATCTCAGAAATGTTTCTTTACAAGTTCGTATTTTTTTTTTTTAAACAATGATAAAGGGATCCATTCACAAGAAAGATCCAACAACTTTAAATGTAACTAGTAACAGAACTTCAAAACATGCAGCAAAAATTGACAAAACTGAAGGAAGAAATATACATACACAGAATCAGTTATGGATTTAGCATACCACTCTTAGTAGTTGATAGAAAATTAAAAAAAAAAAACAGGATACAAAGCATTTGAACACTGTTAACAAACTCAACTAACTGACGTTAGTATAATACTATACTCAGTAATTGCAGAATGCACTTTTTTCATTTTTTGTTAACGGGCTCTTGGAATAGTCACAAGGGTAAACCATTCTGGGGACAATGAAGTTCTCTGGTCATACGGAATTCACTTAGAAGTCAGGATGTTAAAAAAGCTTGAAATACTTGGACATTAATCAATTTTTAAGTAACCTGTAGGTCAAAAAAGACAAGGAAATGGGGTGCCTGGGTGGCTCAGTGGGTTAAGCCTCTGCCTTCAGCTCAGGTCATGATCTCAGGGTCCTGGGATTGATCCCCACATCTGATTCTCTGCTTAGCAGGGAGCCTGCTTCTCCCTCTCTCCCCGCCTGCCTTTCTGCCTCCCTCTCTGGCAACTTGTGATCTCTCTCTCTGTCAAATAAATAAATAAAATCTTAAAAAAGACAAAGAAAATTAGAAAATTATTTAAACTGGAAGGTAATGAACATAAAATCTAATAAAAATTTGTGGAATGCAATTAAAGCACTGCTTAAAGAACTTTGTAGCTGTTAGAGATTTGATGAGGATAGAACAGAGTTTAAAACGATTAAAGGTTTTGCCTGGAGAAGGTAGGAGAAAAAGAGAAAATTAAATCCAAAGTAAATAAAAGGAAGCAGTATTACAGATAGGAATAGAAATCAATTGAAGAGAAGTAGACATACAGTGGAGAAAATTAGCAAAGTCAGAGATTGTTTTCATTGGAAAAAATGAATAAAGTTTATGAATCCTTAATAGGACAAAGGAGTGAGAGAGAGAACAAATTATCAGTATCAGAATTAAATAGATATTGCAGATTGCTATCAAGACAATAAGGGACTATTACAGATTATTTTGTGAGAGTGAATTCTACAACTTGTTTGAAATGGACAAATTTTCTGGAAAACACAAAGTTGCCAAAGTTGACATAAGAAGAAATAAGAAGTCCAAGTAGCCCTGTATCTGTTAAAGGAATTGAATTTTAATGATAAATTCTATTAAATATTGACATTCAAAATAATGTGTTACACAAACTCTTCTGGAAAATAAAAGGAGGGAACACTTCCTTGGCCATTTTCTAAAGCCAGCATTACCGTGGTTAAAAAAATAAAAAGTCTGTAAAAAAAAAAAAAAGAATTTCACACACTAATATCCTTCATGAACGCAGACATGGAAATTCTTAACAACATATTAACATACTGAATCCAACAATAAGGATATAAGATATTCATCTTGACCAGGTGAGAATTATCTCAAAATGCAAAAGTTGGTTTAACAGCCAAAAATCAATTAATTTACCAAATTAAAAAGAGGGAAAAAAATCATATCTCAGTAGATGCAGAAAAAACATTTGACAAAATTCTGCACCTATTTATGATGAAAACTAGAAATATCTAAAAGGCATACTTAATACTGAAGTGTTACGTTTTCCCCCTAAAGTGGGCATAAGTAGAAAGTGTTCAGAATTGTCATCATACCAGGTTAACTAATAGCCATGGACAGAGTGATAAGGCCAGGAGAAGGATTAAGACGTCTACAGAGTAGAAAGAAGTAAAAATGCCTTTGATTAGATAGCTGGAAAAAACCCAAAACAAAGGGCAAAAAAAAAAAAAAATTGTGAAAGACAAAAATTTATACTGTCTGATTTCAAAATTTGCAGTAAATCTAAAACAAGTTAGCATAGACAGATTTGTAAAACTGAAGAGTCCAGAAAACCCACAAGTAGAGTCAACTGATTTTCAACAACAAAGACTAGTCAATAGGGAAAGGATAAACCTTTTAACAGGAAATATTGAAGCTTGTCCCTTAATGCCATACACAGAAATTAATTTGAGATGGATGAAAGACATATTTGAAAGCCAAAACTTTTTTTTAAAAAGATTTTATTTATCAGAGAGAGGGAGAGAACACAAGTATAAGGAGAGTGGCAGGCAGAGGGAGAAGCAGGATCTGTGGTGAAAAGGAACTCGATGTGGTACTCAGTCCCAGGACTCTGGGATCATGACCTGAGCCGAAGGCAGAGGTTTTAACCCACTGAGCCACGCAGGCGCCCCAATATTTAGTAATCTTAATGGGAGTATTGGTAGTGTGGATGTACAAAATCTCATTAAATTGTTCAGTTGCTATCAACTTATTTTACTGATATAAATTTTACCTAAATTAAAAATAAGTTACGTGGTGGCACTGATCTGTGGAGTTGGCTACCGTGAGAATTAGTAATTGCTGTATTTTAAATAAAAAGCTCATTTAATATATTCCGTGTACATATAATGCCTTGACTCAAAATGTAGAATGCAGAAAAGAAGGAATTTTGGTTTCTTCTTTTCAGTGTGACAGTTGTTTAAAATATCTAAGGTATCTTGTTTGGTTTTAATTTTTTTGAAGTAAAATTTAAATATTAAACTATGCACCAGGTAGTCTAATAAGTATTTTGTACATAGTCTTTCACTTAATCCCCAAGACAAACCCAGTGGTTAGTTCTGTTATTCTCACCTTACAAAAATGGAAATGGAGGCACCAAGTTTTAATTAATATTCCTAAGCTATCATGGAAAGAATCCCAAGCTGGGCATTACTGAGTTCAACTTCTGAATTTTCTAATCTTTATTCTTTTGTTGAGTAACATTATTCTACATATTTAATTGAAAATTCTGCTAAACCTATTAAAACCTATTTTCATGATTTTTACCTTTCTTGATTTTTTTTACCCAATAACTTTGAATTTTTCCAAGGAACAACTGTAGTGACTGCTGCTGTGGTAGAAATCCATTCACAGGCCTCTCAAGTTAAGACAACACTGAATATGAGCTTCAGAACTGACTATCTCACCATGGTTCTGTACAGTCCGGGTCCTGACCAGGTGAGTTAGGAAGAAAAAATATTTTCTCACTAGATGAAAATTATATAAGTGAACGCTTATTATTAAAGTAACAGTTGTTAATAATTTGTATGTCTTTTGGAGTCTCTTTTCCTCTGAAAAATGTTATTGATCATTTCACTTTAATACCAAGTTCAACCATTGCTCTTTTAAGATGAGTCATCTTTCCTAAACTCAGTGATGTGAAAAATAAATTTTTTTAAAGATTTTATTTATTTATTTGACAGACAGAGCTCACAAGGCAGAGAGGCAGGCAGAGAGAGAGAGGGGGAAGCAGGCTCCCCGCTGAGCAGAGAGCCTGATGCAGAGCTCGATCCCAGGACCCCGAGATCATGACCTGAGCCGAAGGCAGAGGCTTTAACCCACTGAGCCACCCAGGCGCCCCTAAAAAATAAAATTTTAAGTGAAATTTTTCTGGCCTTTCATTAGCAAGCCCTATAGAGATAGAGAAGGTGGTAGTTCATATCTTAAAAGAAGAATTAGACTTTGTTTTTGTGTAAAAGTTGTATTGATTTCCTCTTCCACAGACTTCCTTTGTAGATGTTCGTGATCCTTCTCTGAAACTTGCTGAATTTAAGTTGGAGAATATCATAAGCACTGCAAAAATGTATACAGATGACTCAACATTTTCTTCCTTTTCATTAAAAAACTGTATTTTAGATGATAAAAGGCCTCATGTCAAGAAGGCAACTCCTAGGTAATAGTATTCTTACTTTTTACTTGAGAAATGGTTGATGATATTTTATTAAACATATTCCTGAAGTTGCATGCTTGTTTTCTGGGTGCAACACAAGATCTTCAGAACTTCAGTTTAATGGAGTTATGGTTCTCAGTCTTATGTGCTATTCTTACTGGATGGTCAGTGAATTGGTTAAGTAGAAATAAATAGTGCAATTAAATTGGATTTTTAAATTAATCTCTATTTAAATTATTATTGATCTCTGCAAGTTGTAAACATGAAAACATGAAAAATTGAGGGAAAAACATGAAAAATTAAAAAGACAAATATGCTGAGATTCTAATTTCTTACAGATGTACTTCCTAGTTTATGAAACAGTTGTGCTCCAGAAGTTTCTAAGTCTGTTATTTGGAATACTTTGTGACCTTCCTGGGAGAAATAACTTCAGAATGCTGGTTTGCTGTTAGTAAATGGTTAAGAGGTCTTTTGCCTTTTGTTGGTGTGTTTGGTTATTTGTAAGATTAATTGTTGTTCTTGTGTTTTTCAGAATGATAGGACTGACAGTTGGGTTTGACAAAAAGGACATGATGGATGTAAAGTACAGAAAAGTCAGAGATGGTTGGACAAGTGATTTAGTCCTTCAAGAGATGTATATTTGTGCAAGTGTGGAATTTCTGCTGACAGTTGCAAATGTCTTTCTTGAGGCCTACAGCACAGGCACTGCTGTAGAAACCAGTGTTCAAACATGGACTGCTAAGGAAGAAGGTTAGTTATTAGCTAAAATATTTCATATCTATAACTGAAGTGCTACAGTAGCACTCACCATTGATTACCTTTCTAGATGATGAGGTCAAGTGAATTACTAAATTAAAATTTTTATTTTTCGGGGCGCCTGGGTGGCTCAGTGGGTTAAGCCGCTGCCTTCGGCTCAGGTCATGATCCCAGGGTCCTGGGATCGAGTCCCACATCGGGCTTCTCTGCCTGCTTCTTCCTCTCTCTCTTTTAGCCTGCCTCTCTGCCTACTTGTGATCTCTGTCTGTCAAATAAATAAGATCTTTAAAAAAATTTTTTTTATTTTTCATTGGTAAAAGGAAAACTTAAATGTGCTTTCCAGTAGAATGTGCAGTTTGTGTATTTTTCAGGATGTAAATATATATTGGGTTCCTGAATTATGAACAATATATAAACAAATAGACTTCCCTACAAGCAGCAATTTTGAAGAATTTTTTTGACAAAAACAAGTAGAGAGAATAACAAATCAACCATTACTTTTCATAATTACAGATAATAGTCTAACTACTTCTTTTATTTCTGTTCTTTTATTTCTACTTTTATTTCTACATAATTACAGATAATATTCTAACTACTTCTTTTATTTCTGTTATCTTTAGAGCTCTCCACTATCTTTTACATACTTCATTCCTTATGGTAGAGCAGAAGTAGTATCAAGTTGAGAGTTGGAAACTGTATTAGTTAGTTAGTTAGGGTTTTTCTCCCCACATTTTTAAATGTTCTGGAGACTATAGCATCGTGAACTCTTACACTAAGAGAATTGCAGTAGATTCCTTTGGGGTCTAAGATTCTTTTATTTTTTTACTTGGAATGAGAAAACATTCTCTCAGAAATAATTATTCATAAATAATATGTAAGACAAAGATCTATAAATATTTTAAAATGTGAACATGTTTTTGTTTCTGTTTAGTACCTGTACAAGAATCAGACAAATGGGAAATTAATATTATTATTAAAAATCCCGAAATTGTGTTTGTGGCTGATATGACAAGAAGTGATGCTCCTGCCTTAGTCCTTACAACACAATGTGAAATTTGTTGGAAAGGTGACCTTGAGAACAATACAATGACTGCTGCCATTAAAGATCTTCAAGTGAGAGCATGCCCATTCCTTCCAGTCAAGAGAAAAGGCAAAATCACTACGGTGAGTTTACTCTTTCATTATCTGCTTAATCGTAAACTATTTTGGATTCAGTGTATACCACTTTAGAAAACTACCTACATACTTTCCAGCCTTTCTCTGTAAAATACCTTTCTTTCTTCTCGTGAACCTAGTCTAGATTATTACTCCAGCTGTGAAACTCTTCTCTTTCTCCAGGTGCTCCTCAGTGTGGTATGTATTAAGATGTGTTTTTCTTACTGTGGCTTTCTGACCACTTCAATTGAATTCTCTTAGGCCTTTGAGACTTTCTACTAGTTGTTCGTTTTGTTGTTTCACTTTTATTATTTTAAGTATTTTTCTCCTGTGTGGAGATTTTGGCTCAGATATGTTTCTTCTTTTCTTTTTTAAGGATTTTGTTCATTCGTTTGACAGAGAGAGAGACAGCAATAGAGGGAACACAAGCACGGGCAGAGGGAGGGGAGAATCAGGCTCCCTGCTGAGCAGGGAACCCGACGTAGGGCTGGGTCCCAGGACCCTGGGATCATGACCTGAGCTGAAGGCAGATATTTAGTGACTGAGCCACCAAGTTGTCCCTGTTTTTTCTTTTCTACATATAAGTTATTTGAACATTCAGCCATTTGCCTTGAAAAAAATCACATTTTTGTTTTACTCTCGGTTTTGCACCTCTTCATAAGTGATTATTTTTTCAAAGAGATCTTTTTCAGCTACCTACTACTGCTACTGCTCATATAGAACACTTATAAAATGTGTATATAGACTTCTGCAAGGAGTACTAGAAGCTTAAATACCATCAACATAGAAATATAAGCTATAATTTTGTTATAAGTAAGTATGCATATATTAGGATACAAGAGAGTTTTTTGTCCTAGTTTGTAAGACTGATGGCTCACCACTAGGAAAGAAGGAAATAGAAATGGAGGGAATATAACGGCACCTGGGTGGCTCAGTGGGTTAAGCCTCTGCCTTCTGCTCAGGTCATGATCCCAGGATCCTGGGATCGAGCCCCACATCAGGCTCTCTGCTCAGCCGGGAGCCTGCTTCCCCCTCTCTCTCTGTCTGCCTCCTCTCTGCCTACTTGTGATCTCTCTCTTTCTGTCAAAAAAAAAAAAAAAAGAAAGAAAAGAAAAGAAATGGAGGGGATACAGATTCTCTTTTATGTTAAAATATAGAAATCTTACATATATTTCTTCTGTCTATACGTTTGGCTTTGTTAAAAGACAAAATCTGACCAAGTAAATTTGAAGATCTACTTGGCTTTATTAAGCAATTCATGGATCTGGCTGCATCCCATCTAGCAAAAAGAAGTTCCTAGGAGTTATTTAAAATGAAGATTCTTATTAGGAAGGAGGACAGGGCAAGGAAGTTATTAGCAAAAGAAAGGATTGTCTTGGACAAGGTCATGTTCCCTTAGGGAGAAAAGAGGGAGTCTTCCTGGTGGATTAATTTATCTTCCTTTTGGGGATAGAGAAGGGTGCATGTGACAGATTACTTCATTGGTGCAGGCCAAAAAATTCTTGACTGACTAAGACTGCATTTCCAGGGGAGGTTGAAACCGCAGTTAGGCTAGGTATTAAGTTTAGTGACTTAGCCTAGCTTACGTGACTCCATCTTGATCCTCTGGTTTTCTGTTTGACAACTTGAACTTAGCTGTATGACACACACAAAGGGAAATGTGGTCTTTTTTTCTGAGCTACCTTGTACTCAGGTAAAACTTTTATTTCTATAGAAGAGAAGAGGACGGTCTTGAGCATACTGCAAAGGCACACACGAGTTATGTCTTTGCACGGTGTCAGCTTTATTTAACCATAAAGCAAAGTTAAATCACAATTAGAAAGCAGGTTCAGGATTCCAGACTCAGTGACAGTTCACCATGTGATTAAACTTGGCTTCTTACACAGCACACCAAGCAGGGCATAAGACAAATCACACAACAAAAACAATAACAGAAGTTAATGAACCAAACGTGAAGTCAGTCTGTGGGCGCAAAGTTGAGACAAGGCCACCGTCTGGGTCAGCTCTCAGCACTTACTGCTTCTGATGTTCAAGCAGGGAAGGATCTCCATTCTGTTTGGAGATCAATCAGGCAGAGCCTTCGCAGAAATTGCCTTTTTAAAGTGGTCAGACGTAGAGGGTCAGCTCTGAAGAGCCTGACAGTTTACTGCCCAAATCCTCCCCTTTCAAAGAGATTTAGTCAGTTTTGGGTCTCTGCAGACCTCCTCTGGTCCTGCTCCTTCTCAGTTTTGGGGTGTCCACTGACGTCAGTCCCGGTGATCTCTCCCAGCTGCAGTACCTTAACTGATCGAGCCCTTGCTTCCCACAGGCTCCTACTTGATGTGAGAGACTCCATTTTGCTCCCGACGAGGAAATACCAGATAGCAATTAGAGGTCCTGCCCTACCAGTCCACTCAGAGGTCTCTTCCCTTGTCCACACAAATAATTCATATTTGTATTTTCTCACCCATAGAACATATTCATCTCTTCCTTAAGGGCTGCAGTCTCAAAGTCCAGAATCTTTAGGTGACAGCTTGCTTTGTTCAGTCTGCCATGACTTCTCCTTTTTGATAATCTATTAACCAATAGACACATAAGTCATGTCTTTTCAGCAAACACTCCATCACCACACACAAAACCACTATATAATGGTGGCGTAAGGGCAGGATAACTGCAGTTTAAAAACGCATTCAGAAAAGTTAGAATGGGGAGCACTTGGTAGTCACTTATCCGTAACGATTGTCACATCCTTCTGAGCAGAAATGTGAAAACCTGCAGCTCTTGCAACAGAGTCAGGTTCCTGGGCGAGCCCGTGTTGGAGTCTTCCATTTTCACTCCCATGGAAAAACATGGTCATTTGCTCAGGTGGTGCCAGCTTTCTCCTCTAAAAGATTTTTTTTTTTTTAAGCAATTATTCTCTGTAGACACATCTGAAATGGCTATTGCCTTTTTTTGGGAGCTGCCCTGTTTCACAGTTTGCTTCCTACTGAGCCAGTTACTTGGAGATTGTTGTAGCAGGTGAATTAAAAGACTTTTGCATGGTTGATAATAGTTTCTTAGGCAGTTTTTCATTCCTTAAACATTTAGTTTAGTTCTGGGTAATTCCAGGTATAAGCAACCATAATAAAAGAATGCATCCATTCATTTATTCTAGAAAACTCCCATTTTATTTACTAATCTCTATATTCTACCTTAACCCAGACTTAGTAAATAGGACTGGGCAAGGGGGGCATCATCTGTACTCTCATTTTTTGTTGTTGTTGTTGTTGTTTTTGTCATGGGCTAGTTCCCATGTTTGATTTTAATGGAAACTGCCAGAAAAAGACGAGGAGCTGCAGTCTTATCTCTTGCTGAGGCCCTTCCTTAGAGCCGAACTCTCCTCAATATTTTCTTTTCTCTAACAGGGCTTTGCAAACAGCAGGATGAAGGAATTAATAAATAGCAGCCTTCTAAATATTCCAAACCTGTCTGGCAGTAGACTTGTTTCTAAAACACATTGTCTGCCTTCCTAGATATCACCAGTAGCAGCTCACCAAATATTTTGCTCTGACATTGTTAAAGTCATTAGCTTTGTATTTTTGTAACCAGAAGGCCAGGGGTGCAAAGCACCTGGCTCGGGGGTCCCAAACAGATAGTGCTTGGCCACTGGCTGCTTGCAAAATCCAAAGGCAGACACATGAGTGGTGGGAAATAAAGAATTTATTTCAGTGAGGCCAACACTGAGAAGACAAGGGTCCAGTATCTCAAAGATTGTCTCCAAGGTGCCAAAAATGTTTCTAGGTTTATATAAGGAAGAAGCGTGACAGAGATTGGTGGGTGGTAAAGGTCAGGTTGATCATTTTCCTGGGGTCAGTCACATGGGGTCTTGCTGGCTCAGGGCAGTCCTCTCTGCTTGAGAGATGGTTTTAGCCCGTCAGGGAATACTTTGCCACCAGGGTCTTTTGCCTGAGTTAAGAAATAAGACAGAAAGAAAAACTTAATCATTTAGAAAGTACAGATAGAGGTCAAATGGAGATAGTTGATGTGTCCTCTCTCATTTTAAAAGAGCCCGTGTCCATTCAGTTGCTAAATCAGTCAGATATTTTGACTTTGTTACAGTGGTGCCAACTTCTAGGTATGAAACTCTGTATTAGGATATTAGGTAGGCTTCTGTAACAAGAGGTACCACCCCCCCACCCCCTGGTTAACTACATTGTTAGCATGGTTAAACTACATTCAAAAGAAATGAAATCTTGCCATTTGCGACAACATGGATGGAACTAGAGCGTATCATGCTTAGCGAAATAAGTCAAGCAGCGAAAGACAACTATCATATGATCTCCCTGATATGAGGAAGTGGTGATGCCACATGGGAGCTTAAGTGGGTACGAGAAGAATAAATGAAACAAGATGGGATTGGGAGGGAGACAAACCATAAGTGACTCTTAATCTCACAAAACGAACTGAGGGTTGCTGGGGGGAGGGGGTTTGGGAGAAGGGGGTGGGATTATGTACATTGGGGAGGGTATGTGCTTTGGTGAGTGCTGTGAAGTGTGTAAACCTGGTGATTCACAGACCTGTACCCCTGGGGATAAAAATTTATGTTTATAAAAAATAAAAAAAAAAATTATAGATGAAAAAAAAAAAAGATTCTTTACATATTGCTTCTGGGTGTTCCTAGGATGTAACTTAATCTACTTGATCAAAGAAATTGATTTTTTTCTTCTTGGTCCCATTCTGCTGACCATTTTGAAATTGCTGACCATTACACTCTACCTAGCAGTAGCCTTCTACTTAGTATACAGCTAAAGAATTTGACAAATAACGTGAAGGTAAATCACTTCCAAGTTTTGAGAGAACTACTCTGCTCCTATCTCTGCTCCTATCTCTGCCTTCCCCCTCCACCCTCTGCCCCTCCACTTTGGGACTTTGCAAGGTTGCCTTGGTAGCTTGCTTCTGCTTTGAAGTATGCTTTTTAAACATCACTTTCAACTTGTAGATGGATTATTACTGTATGTGCTACAAGTTGCTTCCTTCACAGATGGAAATAGAAATCTAGAGAAGGAGATCTTTAGCTGGGTAACCATGTGTTAAGGGAAACTTCTATGATTATAGGTAATTTTGAGAGGTGTATTTATGGCCAACCAGCAGGTTTGGCCACATACATTTTGATAAGTTGATAAGTTAGTGGACAAATAATACTAGGAAAACAGTTCCATTTTAAGAAATGATTTTACATCATTAAGTTCTCTCAGGACTGTGTTACAACTTGGCTATAATGTAGTTTTGGCATAAACACATTTACTGTTAATAGCCAGCTACATTTTTAATCTTTAATAACTAGACTTGAAAATAAAGCAATTGGGTAAAGATAAACATATACCTTCATACTTATTTTGGGGAGGGGTTATTATGAAAAGTTTCCAAGGTACAGAAAAACTTTCATATATATAATATTATTTTTTTATTTTGTTTTGTCCTTTGTAAGATAGATAATACAAATTTTATTTTGAAAATCTTGGTTCATGTATTATAAAGTAGTTATAATTTTGTCCTTGAAGTTTAAGAAATAATACACTAAATATTTAAGTTATATACCAGTTGATCTTGCTAATGTTATTAGAATAATGGTAGATTTTAATGTGATTTCTTTGGGGAGTGGGTTTGGATGTCATCCCCCCCCAACTTATTCCTCATTGTCAGTATAAGCAGAACTCTAATACGGCCCCCAAGATTTCTATTCTCTGTTGCATGTGCCCAGTATAGTCTTCTCTTAAATGTGTATAGGGTTAATAAATATATAAGTCACTAATTAGTTAACTTGGAGTTAATCAAAGAGAGTTTGGGTGGGCCTAACCTAATTTTTAGGTTAGGTTAAAATGATGCTTTCCTGCTGACCTTGAAGGAGCAAACTGGGGAGAAGGCCACATGGCAAGAACTTGTGAATGACTAGTAGGAATAGAAAGCAGTCTCTGGCCAACAGCTAGCAAGTAAATGAAAATCAATCTCAGTCTTGGGGCCACAAAGAAATGAATTGTACCAACAGCCTGAAGGAGCTCAGGAGATCTTTCCCCAGTTAGACCTTCAGGTGAGGACAATCAGGAGGCTGACACCTGATTTCAGCAAGATTCCTGACCCATGAAGACAGGGAAATAATAAATTTGTGTTAAGTTACTGGGTTCATACTGATTTGTTATGCAGCAATAGAAAACAAACCCAGGTGTTTGTACCAGGAGGAAGATGCTGTTGTAGCAGTTATTTCAAACGAGGGAGCAGCTTTGGAATGGGCAGTATGCAGAATCTGAAGGAGTTTTACAGAGATTGATAGACAAAGCCTCAGTTGTGTTGAACAGACTCTTGGTAGGAATATGACCATTGGTGATGCTGCCAAGAGGGCCTACAAGGAAGGTGAAGGGTGTGTTACTGGAAACTAAAGGGATGCCCTCAAATGTAGTGACAAAGAACTTTGCAAATTGTGTCTTGTAGTTTTCTGGAAAGCAGAACTTGTAAATGACAAACATGGATATATAGCTAAGGAGATTTCTAAGCTGCCTGATTTGAAGATGTTGCCTGATTTCTTACTGTTCATAATAAAATGCTAGAGCAGAGAAATGAATGGAGGAAGAACAGTTAAACAAAACAACAACAAAAAACCCCCCAGAGAACCAGGACTCTATGATTTTGATATTTCTTAGACTTCCAAATGGCAGAAAATGCTAAAAAATCAGAAATAGCTCCCAAATGTGTAGCATAGAGAAAAGACTATGTGATTGTATAAACTTTTTTTGCTAAATCTTAGGTCAAAAAATCATAGTGTTCAGACCTACAGCGGGCCCTTTCAAGAGAATAGTATGTGATTCACAGATCTCAATCACACTGGAGGCATCTAGGAATCATAAAGGTGTCATTCTTTAGCTATCTCAGCAGGAGACCACGATTATCTCAAAAAGGATCAGTGGATATTGCTTTTGTCTAATGAAGTAAAACTTTGTAAAATTTATAGAAGGCCCTCAAGGTTCTTGAGAAAATGATTTTAGCAGGAACACTGCCAGCATGGACTGGGAGGGACAGAAGGTACAAAATGAAGAGTGACTCTTTGGACCCCGAAATTCTGCTGGCAAGGAAGCAGGATGATAAAACCACTTGGTTACAAATTTATGCTACCTTTTCTAGCAAAGGATGGGTGATTCGGACAGTAGAGGTGACAGCCATAGACAATTGTTCCTAGTCTTTGAAACCATATCAAGAAACTCATGTACCTGGCTGGGTTTCAGTTTACTTGGGGCTAGTGACCTCTTTTTACCTTCCGTTTTCCCCACTTAAACTGGAATATCTGTAATTGTTATCCGGTGTCTGCCCCACCGTTCTGTGTTGGGAGGATGGGAGCAGATAACTCCTCTTCCTTTCACAGATCGGCAAAAAAGAGGCTGCGCCCCAGCAGCCGTACTTAATAGATTATGCCCAGGTACTTCATTTGTACCTGTGCCAGATTTAGATTTTAGACCTTGAGCTGATAACAGACGCGACCTTGGACTTTTGCATCAGTGAGAAATAAAGATGAGATCCTATATGATGAGATAACAAATTCAGATGATGAGATTTTAGAGTTTGGGGGCTATAATGGGAGGAGGCTATTAGAAACCTGAAGAGGTGAGTGAGTATATTTTGCACTTGAGAGCAACATGAGTGTTTAGAGGCTGGAGGGAAAACTTCAGTTAGTTTATGATTATATTAAGAATTACTTAGGGGATGCCTGGGTGGCTCAGTTGGTGGACGACTGCCTTCGGCTCAGGTCATGATCCCGGAGTCCCGGGATCAAGTCCCGCCATCAGGCTCCCAGCTCCATGGGGAGTCTGCTTAGCTCTCTGACCTCCTCCTCGCTCATGCTCTCTCTCACTGTCTCTCTCTCAAATAAATAAATAAAATCTTAAAAAAAAAAAAAGAATTACTTAGAGGGTGATTGGGTTATGGACATTGGGGAAGGTATGTGCTATGGTGAGTGCTGTGAAATGGGTAAGCCTGATGATTCACAGACCTATACCCCTGGGGCAAAGAATACATTATATGTTAATAAAAATAATTTTTTTAAAAAAGAATTAATAGTAAATCTAATGTATTTGTAATTTTTTCCTCATCTTTGGTAGCTTTTCCTATGTAAGTTATTTTGTTTCAACTTTGTAATGGAGAAAATTTTATTATATGAAGTCAAATAAAATACATAATACAAGTTTTATGGGTTTTTGTGTATTTAAGCATATTTAAGATATTTGACTTAACTATGCTTTATTAATATTGTTGCTATTGTTAATACTTTCTATTAGAAATGATAAGAATAAAAGATAATTGTGTTAGGGTCACTTCTATTTTTAAAAAGGAACTTTAAATTGTTTATTTAACATAGCTATTTCTAGGAATGTCTGTACATAAAACTGTTTTAGAACAATGTTAATTTGGTGATATTAAATATTCTCTCCTAGGTTTTGCAGCCCTGTGACTTGTTCTATCAAGCTACTCAGATAAGTACAGATCCACAAGTGATTGATATATCAGTAAAGTCCCTCACACTAAAGGTAAGTTAAATGTAATCACTTATTCATATATTTAGGGCACCTTTT
The DNA here is from genome assembly GCF_030435805.1 of Mustela lutreola. Classification (NCBI taxonomy): domain Eukaryota; kingdom Metazoa; phylum Chordata; class Mammalia; order Carnivora; family Mustelidae; genus Mustela; species Mustela lutreola. The sequence continues at coordinate 82,759,202 of NC_081301.1, read as the reverse complement.
AAAAATGTAGTAAAACCTAGAAATAAGAAACTATTATATCATCTTCTAATTGTTAAATAAGCAAAAAATGAAGCAGTTATGTTTTTGCAAGTATTTTTATGTGACACATTATTTACAGTGTATTATTTAATACACATTTGAGTATTGTATATTTTATTTTTGTTGTAGAACTTCTTCTTTAGTTAACATCTAATATTCCTATGGTATACATAGTTGAACTTAACACTTGATCAGTTTAATATCTGTAAGATCCAGGTAAATATTTTAGAAATTGAAATTAGGGTCACCTGGGTGCTTTAGTTGATTCAACATCTGGCCCGTTGGCTCAGGTTGTGATCTTGGGGTCATGGGGATAAGCGCCACATCAGGCCCCACACTCAGCTGGGATTCCACTCCAGATTCTCTCTCTCCTCCCTCTGCCCTTTCCTGAACTTGTGTGCATGTGCTCAATCACTGTTTCTCTCTCAAAATAAACAGATCTTTTTAAAAAATTGAAATGAATTACAGAATTTTTGAAGGCAGTAAACTATCTGCTATGTCACGGTAATGGTATTAGTTTAATATTAATTCTTCATGATACTTCAACAAGTATATTTCATGTTTTTTGAAGTACCTAATTTTTTTAAGTGGTATGGGTAGATTTTTTTTACTAGTTTAAATTTTTCGCCTTAGGTTTCTCCAGTTATCATAAATACTGTGATTACCATAACATCAGCACTTTATACATCCAAGGATACCATCCCACCAGAAACTACTTCTTCTGCAGCTCATTTATGGGAAAAGAAGGATACGAAGAATTTAAAAATGTGGTTTCTTGAAGAACCAAATGAAACTGAAAACAAAGCTCCCACAACTGAATTGGTACTCAAAGGAGAGATGATAAAAGTGAATGTTGATTCTATTTTTATAGTTCTTGAAGCTGGAGTTGGTCATAGAACCGTGCCTATGCTGTTGGCAAAGTCACGTTTTTCAGGGGAAGGGAAAAACTGGAGTTCCTTGATAAATCTCTACTGTCAGCTTGAACTAGAAGTAAGTATATGCAGCATTTTTCCAGATTTTATAACAAATAATGCTACTCATGGAATATTTTTAGTATCTCACATAAATGTTTTAACTAAGCTTATTGTAAACATGAATGTTGGCTCACAATACTTTTGGAAGAAAGTATACAAATTTAAGGGCTTGATATAGTTTTTATGTGTACAGTATTGTAATGTAAATTTAACTTGGATATTTCAATTGATTTTATCAACTTAAAGCGATACATTAATAGTGTTGATTAGATTCAAAATTCTTATTTTTAAGAACTGAGTATCTTTTTTCCTTTAAAAGGTTAATAGACTATTTCTGAATCTCTTCTAAAAGAGTAGTAGAAAGAATTAGGATATGCCTCATACTTCTTTGCGTGCATTATCTTCAGTGAATATCTATAAAGTTCTTTCACATTTTTGTGAGAGTACTTTAATTATAAGGGAGACACTTGTTTTGAACCAACATACATTTTACTTCAGAATTTATCTACATAGAATTATCCCCAGAGATAATTTTGGTTTAAGTTATGAGTTTATGTCTAGTGGAAACAATAATTGGATATTCTACTAATTTGTATTAATATGAAAATGTATGAGCTGGTAAATTATTTGTGTGTTGATACAGAAATATACTAATAGAGGTAGAGGTAGAATTTCAAATTTTGAAATTCTGGCTAGATTTTGTATATTTTGTGGAGGATATGATTTAGAATGTCTAAGAGATTCTGAGATATCAAATAAATAAGCACTTAATGAGTTGTAATTCATCATCAAGAGATTTAAAAAAAATCAGTAGAGGTAGTCAGATCTGTTTAAAAATGTCAATAATAAATGATAAATGGACACAGTTTTTGATACTTAGCCCGTCGAGAAGTCAAGGAAAGATGCTTTAAAAAGAGTTTTATCTGGATTAAATTGCGAAGACTAGACTGTGAAGTTAGCCCGGTGAGGAAAGTGCTGAGGGAGTGTGTATAAGAAGCTAAGGAAAGGCACGGAGAACAGTTATTATATAAAGAAATAGCAGAGCCAAAGCGAGTAGTGGTGGGAAACAGCATGGAAGATCATTTTAGGAAGTATAAGAATATTTTATTTCAAATGTAATTCTCTCTCCAGGTGCATTATTATAATGAAATGTTTGGTGTATGGGAGCCTTTGCTTGAACCCTTAGAAATTGATCAGACTGAGGATTTTAGACCATGGAATCTTGGAATCAAGGTACATTTGAAGTCTGAAAATGTTTTTCAAAAACTGAGAAAGTGCATACTATGAAACAGTTTCATTTTAGTAACAACAAAGTTCAAGTTTTCTCATGATGAGCCTTGCCCCATACTTGGCTCTTTGGCCTGTGAATGTAATTTTCAGACCCAAGACCAGTGCCTCCTGTGCTAAAACAAGTAATTGTGTACCATTTATTGTGTTCTAGACCCTGTTCCAGATATTCTAGATAGTGTACTTTTGCTTGAACCCTGACAGCGCCCCTTTGAAGTTGGAGTTTTTAACTCCATTTTAATGTGTGAAGGAACTGAGACTAGAGAAATTTAGAGCCGTCCCTCAAGGACTGTTATGGAAGTGGGAGAGGCAGCAGGCCGCTCTGGAACCACCGCGTTAAATACCTCCAGCATCTTTGTGTAGGCTCTTGTCTACCCTGAGTTTCCTTTGTCTCTAGAAGGCTGTATATATAGAAGAAAGTATACTATCACTTATTTCTCAGATACATTGTAAATTCATGTAATCCTAAGAGTCAGAACCTTTAGATGGATGAAATTATGCTTCAAAGCAGGAGACTGAAGAATTGCTAACATGTCTTCCTCTAAATAATGATTCAGTCACCTGCTGACAAAAATTCAGTGGTTGAAAGCCAGTTAATATAACAACAGAGGTTACTGGCTTTTTGTATTAGACTACTACGTACATATTTGAGATAAAAGATTGGATAAAGGAACTTCTTTGGTGTTTTTTAGGTTCAGAATATACCTGGGCAGTGGATCTGTGAAATTTAAAAAGTGGTAGATGGTATTGATTCTCAGGAGTCCTAGGTTCTAATGGCACTGTTCTGCAGCTGTTTGTGGACTTTTTAAATCCCTGGATTTCTAGTCTTTATCCCATAGCCAATAAACCTAACTAATAAACCAAATTATTTTTCTTGTTCCGAATGTCCATGAGCTATGAAGTATGTACTTTTAATTTTCATTCAGATGCCACATGTATTTAGTCATTTTAGGGTTTATTTTTCCTTTTGAATTGTGCTTGCCATTTTAGTATCACTGAGGATGAGAAGTATTTTTCCTCTAATATTACCCGTTTCCTGTGTGACCTTAGTTGGTGGATGTCCAAGCAATTCCAGTAAGGCAGTGGGCTGATAAAACTTACTGTTGTCTATAATGTTGTTACTGGGATTTGTCTAGTTTGTTTTTTCTTTGCAAAATGAGTAATGTGTTCTTAGCAACAAATTTTCCTTATATTTCAATAATTTATGTGTCGTTTTAGATGAAAAAGAAAGCAAAAAAGGCCATTGTTGAATCAGATACTGAAGAAGAAAATTACAAAGTGCCAGAATATAAAACTGTTATAACTTTCCATTCAAAAGACCAGCTAAACATTACATTATCCAAATGTGGCCTTGTAATGTTAAATAATTTAGCCAAGGTAAGAAAAGAAATTTGAAACCTAACCCTTTTTTTTCATTGAGCAAAAAGTTTTTTTATTAACTCTTAGTCATTAGTCATATCTGTTGGTGTTCTGCTTGTCATTTAGCTTTCATTTTATTTACAATAACTCTTTCTTATTAGGCTTTTACAGAAGCTGCCACTGGAGCTTCAACCGTCTTCATACGGGATCTAGCGCCATTTATGATTTTAAATTCTCTTGGACTTACTGTCTCTGTTTCACCAAGTGATTCATTTAGTGTACTTAACGTTCCATTGGCAAAATCATACATATTGAAAAATGAGGAGAGTTTAAGTATGGACTATGTGGGAACTAAAGACAATGATCATTTCAATGCAATGACCAGCCTAAGCAGTAAACTCTTCTTCATTCTCCTCAGTAAGTGTTGGATTATTTTCTTGGGATTTAATTTATTGGAAGTTCCATTTTTACATTGCATTTTACTCCTATTTAATATCTTACAGGTTTTTGAATCTCATTCCAAATAAGTCTGGAATTTTGCTTTTACTGTTACATGGCTTTGGTTGCTTGTTGTCACTGTAATATTGTATTTCAAATTGTGACGTTATCCACGTGGTAATGCACCGTTTCATATTTGTGGGGGGAAAAAGATTTGATCCTCTCCTTACTTAGCTTTTTGTTGTTCTAACCACATTTTGTATAATTCAGTAATATTCCACTAGTTTTACAGTTGAAGGAATTAAAAATAAAGTTTGAAGTCATGAAAATGGCACACTATAACGGTATTTGGGTTTGTAAATGGTTTTTATTTCCTGCCTGGTGAAATGGAAGGTTGTTCTTTTGTCCTTTGTGATTCTCAGAAATGTTTCGTTTTCACGAGAAATGAAAGTAAAAAATTCTTCATTGTCATTTATTCATTGTGAAGTTACCTAGTCCCAAAGCCTCACCCACACCCCTTTCTGATACTCTGACATTTAAATAATTAGGGGAGAAGGGAGCGAATTTGAAAGATGAAAGACGTAGGGGAGGATTACCAAGGCTGATGATACCTAGTGCTTTCTCCTGGTCAGGAAATGTTGCCGTTGTTAAAATGGCTAGATTTCAGGTGTTGTCCAGGCATTGTCAGTGAACTGCTCTTGTCAATTTTACCTCTCTTGTTTTTGAACTAACATTTTTATGGAGTTGGGGGGATGTCTATGTAAATAAGTAATTCACACTCCCCAATAAAATGCAGTATGTATATTAAATAAATGTGTCTAAATTTTGTTTAATCAGGTCTTAGAGATCATAAAGTATCACAGGTTGTTGGAATAATGAAAAATTGAAGTTTTACAGCTACTTTGGTAATTGCCAGTGACTACCTACAGGTATAGGCTCTGGTTATTATGACAGCAAACCAAAGACCAGTGTTCTTATATTTTATAATAATTTCTCTTGTTAGTTTGAAAACATTTATATTATTCACTTAGGTTAAACTACTGAATGAAAGCAAACATTTTGGGGTGGGAGAGCTTGCCAGGGTGGCTCAGTTACTAAGCGGCTGCCTTGGGCTCAGGTCATGATTCTAGGGTACTGGGTTCTAGACCCACACTGGGCTCTCTGCTTGACAGGAAGCCTGCTTCCTCCTCTCCTACTCCCCCTGCTCGTGTTCCTTCTCTCTCTGTCAAATAAATGAATAAAATCTTAATTTTTTTTTTTTTTGGTAAGTGCTTTGAAGGTTTTATTTATTTATTTATTTATTTGCTTTGAAGGTTTTAGATGAATGCTATGGGAATGTATTGCAGCTTCTTAATATAGTCCTTTGTATAAATTATACAAAGAAATAGCCCTTTTTTATGGTCTTGTATCTAAAAACTTTAGTGACTTATTTACGAGTTTAAGAAATTATCTGCTATATCTGGGATTTAACATCTAAGATTAATATATGATGATTAATAATAAAAACTTTACAACTATATTTCTTATAGCACCTGCTAACCACTCTACCGCTGATAAAATCCCTTTAACAAGAGTGGGACGACGACTGTACACTGTAAGACACAGAGTGTCTGGAGTTGAAAGATCTATTGTTTGTCAAGTTGATGGAGTAGAAGGAAGTAAGAAGATAACAATTCGCTCCCCGGTGCAGGTACAAAATGATCCTTCTTTTGCCTGGCATCATATTTCACATATTTGTGTGTTAATTAATAAAATAAATAAAGCTAATTACTACCAAAAGAATATAAACTGTAGGGACGCCTGGGTGGTTCAGTTGGTTGGACGACTGCCTTCGGCTCGGTTATGGTCCTAGAGTCCCGGGATCAAGTCCCGCCATCAGGCTCCCAGCTCCATGGGGAGTCTGCTTCTCTCTCTGACCTTCTCCTCGCTCATGTTCTCTCTCACTGTGTCTCTCTCAAATAAATAAATAAAATCTTAAAATAAAAAAAGAATATAAACTGTAATAGAAATACAATTAATATAAAAAAGAATCATTACCAGTAATTGTACTATTCTAGTATGAACAGTGGTAGAATTTTTTTCAATAATTCTTGTAACTTTTTATAGGACTCTTTCTATAAACTCTTTTTGAACTACTACTCTAAAACACCTTATCCGTATTTTGTTTTTAGCTCTTTGTGGTACAGTGTATATCCTTTGATTTTAGTTAGAAAATATGAGGAAAAATATTTACATCTTTATTGAAGTAAACTGATATACAATAAACTGCATATATTTAAAGTTGATGAATTTGGACACACAGGCCTGTGAAACCTTCATCACAGTGTACATGCCCAGAAAGTTTTCTCTCTTCCTACTCCATTCTTAGACAGCCACTGATATGTTCTTATTGTATATTAGTTACACAGTATAGAATTTTAGGTAAATGGAATGAACTAAGAAAGGAGTATGGCTTCTTTCACTAGGCATAACTTTGCATGTATCAACTTTTGTGTATTATATATTGCTTCATGTTGTTGATTAATCATCTATTAAGTGAATATTCCAAATACCATATTGAATGAATCTTTTTATATGGTATGAAGTAAGGGTTGAGGTTTATGTTTTTCCATATGGCTATTAAGTTTTTCCAGCCAAGATTATCCTTTTCCCATTAAATTGCCTTGACATTTTTGTCCAAAAAAAAAAAGAAAGAATGATCGTTTCTTTGTGGATTTATTTCAGAACTTTCTTTTCTGTTTCATTGATTTCTTTATCTTCATGCCAGTACCACCTTGTCTTTGTTACTGTTTTATCCTGAGTCTTGAAATCAGGTAATATAAGTTGTCCTTCTGTGTTCATTTTCAAAGTAGTTTTGGCTATTCCAAGTCCATTCTACTTCCATTTAAATTTTAGATTTAGGTTGTCAATGTTTCTTACAAAGCTATGATTAAATTGGCATTTTTACATTTTTCTGATTTTTCGTTGCTGGTAGTACAGCTGATTTTTATATTAACCCATACTGTGCAACTTTAGTGATGCACTTACTTGTTCTTATAACTTTTTTGTAGATACAGTTTTGATATCTGCAGACAAAGATTTTTTACTCTTTCCTTTCAAACCTGGATGTTATTATTTTATTTTACCTTTATTTGCCTGTTGCATGGGCTAGAACCTTCAATACAATGTGAATTGATGTTCCGAAAGCAGATGTTGTTGCCTTGCTCTCAATCCTAGCAGTAACGTATTCACACTTTCATTATTAAGTATGTTTCCCCTTGTAGTTTTTTTGTAGATGACCTTTCTTAGGTTGAAAATGCTCCCTTCTTTTTCCAGTTTACTGAGTTATCAGAAATGGATATTGGATTTTGTCACATGGTTTTCTCTTTATTGAAAAGATTTTAAAAAAAATACTAAGGCGAATTACCTTGATTTTTAGTTGTTGTATTCAATGACAGTTGATTTTTATTTTTAAATTTTTAGTTACAGTTTATACATCCCAGTATAATTAAGTACAGTGTTACTCAGGTGTACAACATAGTGACTAAGCAGTTCTGTACATTACTCAGTGCCCATCATGATATGTGTACTGTCAATATCCTTCATGTATTTCATCTGTCCTACCACCCGCCTCCCATTTGTTAACCACCAGTTTGTTCTCTATACTTGTCCCTTGTGTTGGTCTTTTTTTCTTTGTTTTGTTTCTTAAATCCACGTGAGAGTGAATCATAAGGTATTTGTCTTTCCTTGACTTATTTCACCTAGCATTGTATTCAGTAGATCTATCCGTATCATTGCATATGGCAAGATTTCGTTTTTTTTAATGGACCATATTACATTATTTATATAGACCACATCTCGTTTGTCCATTCACCTATTGGTGGACATTTAGGTTGCTTCCATAATTTGGCTATAACAAATAATGCTGCAATAAACACTAGTGTTTACATATTCTTTGGGGAGATACACAGTAGTACATTTACTGGATCATATAGTTTTTAATTTTTTGAGGAACCTCCACATTGTTTTCTGCAGTGGCTCCACAAGTTTGCATTCCTGCTAAACAGTGCATGAAGGTTTCTTTTTCTCCACATCCTCGCCAACACTTGTATTTTTGTGTGTGTTTCTGGGTTTTGCCATTCTGGCAGGTGTCAGGCAAGATCTCAGTGGTTTTGATTTGCACTTCCCTGATGATTAGTGAGAATCTATTCATGTGTCTGTTGTTCATCTGTATATGTTCTTCATACTCTGTTCATCTCGTCTACTTTTTCATTGGAATATTTTTTTCTGCTGTTAATATGTGTAAGTTCTTTGTGTATTTTAGATACTAATGCCTGGGGCGCCTGGGTGGCTCAGTGGGTTGGGCCACTGCCTTCGGCTCAGGTCATGATCTCAGGGTCCTGGGATCGAGTCCCGCATCGGGCTCTCTGCTCGGCAGGGAGCTTGCTTCCCTCTCTCTCTCTCTGCCTGCCTCTCTGTCTACTTGTGATTTCTCTCTGTCAAATAAATAAATAAAATCTTTAGATACTAATGCCTTACTGGATATATCATTTGCAAATATCTTCTGCCATGCAGTAGGTTTTTTAGTTCTGTTGACTATTTCCTTTGCTGTAGAGAAGTTTTTTAATTTTGCCATAGTTTCACTAGTTTAGTTTTGCTTTTCTTTCCCTTGCTTTAGGAGACATATCTTGAAAATTGTTCTACTGCCAGTGTCAGAGAAATTACTGCTGTGCTCTTTTCTAAGATTTTCATTGTTTCAGGTTTCACATTTAGGTCCTTAATCCATTTTGAGTTTATTTTTGTGTATGATGTAAGAAAGTGGTCCAGTTCCATTCTTCTTAAGTAGCTTTCCAGTTTTCCCAACGTCATTTGTTGAAGAGACTGTTTTTTTCCCATTGCATGTTCTTACCTCCTTTGTCAGAGATTGATTGACCATATAACTGTGGGTTTATTTCTGGGCTTTCTGTTCTGTTTCATTGATCTATCTGTCTGTTTTTGTGCCAGTACCATACTGTTACTGGTAACTGTGGCTTTGGTATATCTTGAAATCTGGGATTGTGTTAGCTCCAGTTTTGTTCTTTTGTCAAGATTGCTTTGGCTATTCGGGATCTTTTTTGTTTCCATATTAATTTTAGGATTATTTGCTCTAGTTCGGTGAAAAATACTGTTGATATTTTGATACAGATTGCATTAGCTAGGTAGGTTGCTTTAGGGAGTATCAACATTTTAACAATATTTGTTCTCTCAGTTCATGAGCATGGAATATCTTCCCATTTGTTTGTGTCATAATCAATTTCTTTTGTCAGTGTTTTATAGTTTTCAGAATACAGGCCTTTCATCTCCTTGGTTAAGTTTATTCCTAAGACATTTTACTATTTTTAGTACAATTATAAATGGAATTGTTTTCTTAATTTCTCTTTCTGCTACTTCATTATTATTGTATACAAATGGAATAGATGTCTGCTACTTCATTATTATTGTATACAAATGGAATAATATCTGTGTATTGATTTTGTATCTTGTGATCTTACTAAATTCATTTATCAATTCTAGTAGTGTTTCAATGGAGTCTTTAGGGTTTTATATATATATATATAGAGAGAGAGAGAGAGTATCATGTCATCCACAAATAGTGGAAGTTTTACTTCTTCCTTACTGGTTTGGATGCCTGGTATTTATTTTTCTTGTCTGATTGCTGTGGCTAGGGCTTCCAGTACTATGCTGTATAAAAGTAGTGAGTATGGGAGCGCCTGGGTGGCTCAGTGGGTTAAAGCCTCTGCCTTCGGCTCAGGTCATGACCTCAGGGTCTTGGGACAGAGCCCTGCATTGGGCTCTCTACTTGGCAGGAAGCCTACTTAAACCTCCCCCCCCCCCCGCCTTCCTTTCTGCCTACTTGTGATCTCTGTCTGTCAAATAAATAAAATCTTAAAAAAAAAAAAAAGTAGTGAGTATGGACATCTTTGTCCTGTCCCTGTTGTTGGGGAAAAGCTTTCAGTTTTTCAATACCGAGATAGCGTTAGATGTGAGTTTCTCATTTATGGCCTTTATTATGTTGATGTATGTTCTCTCTAAACCTATTTTGCTGAGGGTTTTTATTAGGAAGGAGTGTTGTATTTCATCAGATGCTTTTTCTGCATATATTGAAACGATCATATGGTTTTTATCCTTTCTCTTGGTGGTGTGATACCTCTCTTTGATTTGTGAATAGTAAACCACCTTTGCATCACAGGAATGAATCCCACTTGATCCTGGTAAATCATTTTGTGTGATTCATTGTTGGATTCAGTTTGCTAATATTTTGTTGAGGACTTTTTCTTCTATGTTCTTCAGAGATACTGGCCTGTAGTTCTCTTTTTTGTAGTGTCTTTATCTGATTTGGGTATCAGGGTAATACTGGCCTAATATAATGAATTTGGAAGCTTACCTTCCTCTTTTATTTTTTGAAATAGTTTGAGAAGAACTGGTATTGTTTAAGTGATTGGTGTAGAAGTTACCTGTGAAGCTGTCTGATCCTGTACTTAATATTTGTTAGGATGTTTTTAATTACTGGTTAAATTTCATTAGTGGTAATTAATCTGTTCAAATTTTCTATTTCTTACTGCTTCAGTTTTGGTAGGTTATATATTTCTGGAATGTATACATTTCTTCTAGGTTGTCCAGTTTGTTGACATACAGTGTTTCATAATATTCTCTTTTCTATTTCTGAAGTATTGGTCATTATTTCTCCTCTTTCATTTCAGATTTTGTTCATCTGAGAGTCCTCTCTCTCCTTTGATAAGTCTGCCTAATGGTTGATCAATTTTGTTGATATTTTCAAAGAACCAGCTTTTGATTTCATTGACCTATTTTTAAAAATTTCCGTTCTATTTATTTCTTCTCTTAATCTTTATTATTTCCTTCCTGCACTGGTTTTGGTTTTTGTTTGTCCACTTTATAGCATTTTTAAATGTACGGTTATGGGGGTTTTTTTTTCCCTTTTTTTGTTTGTTTTAAAGCTTTTTTAAAAAAAACTTTTTTTATTTATGTGAGAGAGAAAGAGAGAGAGCGCATAGGACCAAGGGGAGGGGCAGAGGGAGAGGGAAAAGCAGACTCCCAGTGAGCAAGGAGTCTGATGTGGGACTTGATCCCAGGACCCTGGCATCATGACTGGAGCTGAAGGTAGACAGTTAACTGACTGAGCCACCCAGGCACCCAGGTTATATTTTTTTAATTTGAAATTTTTCTTCTTCTTGAGGTAGACCTGTATGCTTTATAAGCTCTATAAGCTTCCCTCTAGAACAGCTTTTGTTGCATTTGAAAGATTTTGGACCTTTGTGTTTTCATTTTCAGTTGTCTCCATATAGATTTTTATTTCTTCTTTGATTTCTTGGTATTCATTGTTTATAGTAGCATGTTATTTAATCTCCATGTATTGGTGTTCTTTCCAAATTTTTTTCTTGTGGTTGATTAATTTCATTTTACTGTGGTTGGGAAAGATGCATGATATGACTTTAATATTTGAATTTATTGAGACTTGTTTAGTGGCAGTATGTGATCTGTTCTGGAGAATGTTTCATGTGCACTTGAAAAGAATGTGTATTCTGCTGTTTTGTGATGGGATGTTCTGAATATATCTGTTAGATCTATCTGTTCCAATGTGGAATTCAAAGCTACTGTTTTCTTTGATTTTTCTCTGGATAGTATATCCATTGATGTAAGTGGGGTGTTAAGGTCCCCAAGTATTATTGTATTACTGCAATTACTTACTTTATATTTGTTAATAACTGCTTTGTGTACTTGAGTGCTTCCATGTTGGGTGCATAACTATTTACAATTGTTGAGTCGTCTTGTTGGCTTTTTCCCTTTATGATTAGGTAGCATCCTTCTTTGTCCCTTGTTACAGTCTTTGTTTTAAAGTCTATTTGTTTGACAAACGTAACTGTTGCTACCCTGGCTTTCTTTTCACTTCCATTTGCATGATAAATGCTTTTCTATCCTTTCATTTTCATTCTGCATATGTCTTTAGATCTGTAATGCTTCTAATATAGGCAGCATATGGATGGTTCTTGCTTTTTTATCCATTCTGTTGCCCTAGAGTGTCTTTTGATTGGAGCATCTAGTGCACTTACTTGCAAAGTAATAAATAGGTATGTATTTATCACCATTTTGTTACTTGTTTTATGGTTGTCTTTGTAATTCTCTATTCCTTTCTTTTCTTGCTCTTTTCTCTCATGGTTTGCTGGCTTTCTTTAATGATATACTTGGAATACTTTCTCTTTATTTTTTGCCTACCTGTTACAAATGTTTGATCTGTGGTTGTTAGGTTTATATATAACATTTTATTCCTATAATAGTCTATATTAGGTTGGTAGTCTCTAAGTTTGAACCCATTTTTTTAACCTTTTTTAAAAGCACTAAATGTTTACTCCTCTCCTCCCCCCATTTTAAGTACGTGGCATCATTCTTTCTTTTACATTGTGAATCACTTGACTTATTTTTATAGATATACTTAATTTTACTATTTTTGTGTTTCTCTTACTCTTCCTTATGGTCTTTCCTTCTCACTGAAAGAGTTCCCTTTAACATTTCTTATAAGGTTGCGTTACTGGTGATGAAATCATTTAATTTTTGTTTTTCTGGGAAATTCTCTCTCCTTATATTCTGAATGGTAGTCTTGCTGGGTGGAGTATTCTTTAATTGCAAGGTTTTTTTCTTTCAGCATTTTGAATTTATCATGCTACTCTGTGGTCTGCAAAGTGTCTACTGAAAATCAGCAGATAGCTTTATTGGCTTACCCTCACCTCACATATAACTGGTTTCTTTTCTCTTGCTGCTTTCAAGATTTTCTCTTTATTTTTTTTCCATTTTCATTACTGAGTGTCTTGATGTGGACCTCCTTGGGTTGATTTTGTTGGGGGCTTTTTGTACCTTCTGGATCTGGATACCTGTTTCCTTCCCCAGATTCAGTAAGTTTTCAGCTATTATTTCTTAAAATAAATTTTTGCCCCTTTTTCTTTCCCTTTTCTTCTGGGGTCCCTGTAATGCATATATTATTGTGCTTGCCCATTTCAGTGAATTCCCTTAACCTATTTTCATTTTATTATTTTATTTCATTTTTTTAAAAGATTTTATTTATTTATTTAACAGACAGAGATCACAAGTAGGCAGAGAGTCAGGCAGAGAGAGAGGAGGAAGCAGGCTTCCTGCTGAGCAGAGAGCCTGTGCGGGGCTTGATCCCAGGACCCTGGGATCATGATCTGAGCTGAAGGCAGAGGCTTACCCATTGAGCCACCCAGGGGCCTCCTATTCTCATTTTATATTATTCTTTTTCTCTCTCCTGTTCAGCTTGATTGCTTTCCATTGCTCTGTCCTCCAGATCACTGATCTGTTCTTCCTCTGGTCTACTATTTATTCCCATTAATATATTTTTAATTTCAGTTACTGTGTTATTCATCTCTAGTTCTTTTTAATGCTTTGTCACCTTTTTTAGGGTTTGCCTGAGACCCTCCTCTCTTTCCTCAAGTCCAGTGAGTATCTTTATGGCCGTCACTTTAAATTCTCTATCAGACATATTATCTCCATTTTATTTAGCTCTCTTGGGATTATCATGTTTTTTCATTTGAACTATTCCTCTGTCTGCTCATTTTGTCTAATAATCTGTGTCTGTTTCTATGTGTTAGGAAAGTCAGCTATGTCTCCTGATCTTGAAAGTTAGTGGCATTATGAAGAAGAGATGCTGTAGTGCCCTGCAGTGCAATGTCCCCTATTACCCAGAATGCAGCACTTCAGGGCTGTGTCCTGTGTGTGTTGTATATGGCCTGCTGTGTGGCTGAGCTGCATTTGCCTTCAGTTCAGTTGTCTACGGTGACTCTGCCTTTTTGTGTTGTTAGTGGGTCAGTCTGGGGGTCACCTTGAAGTTAAGTTGGTTCATACCAGGTTTTTGCCAGAGCTGTAGTCACACCATATTGTAGGGCACTCTCCCAATTTTGTCCCCCAGGAGGCTTTTGTTGGTGGGCGGGGCCCACATTCAGATCAATTGTCTGCCCCTGGCCCACTTGTGAGGCTGTAGTCAAACTGGTGTTCATGCTTATTTCCCCTCTCCCGGTCAGACTCAGTCCCTTTGAAGTGATACTGGCTCCTGTAGGGACTCCTTACACAATGCCAGGATAGTGACACCACTTTGAATGGACTCCTGTTGCAGGAGAACATGGAAATGGGTGCATGGTGATAAGTAAGGTTTGCTCACATCTGCTGTGGGAGGAGCCCTGAGCTGCTCTGGAGAACTCTTAAGGGCGGGTTCCTGTCCATCTTTATTGGCCTTAGATAGTTTACTCCTGTGCATATTCCAGTCAGTACCAATGTGAAATTTTGACAACGGAGGACACTCTTGAATCTGCAACTCTTGCCTCTCCATATGCCTCGCTCCTCAGTGTGCTGTGAATTTAAGAAACATTGGCTTCCCCCAAATTCTCCTATCTGTTTGACTCCAGCTGACTGGGCTCTGTTTAACTTCTCTTTTTCTCCTACATCGTAGTGTAGAAACTTGAGGCAAGAAACTGGGGTAACCTGAGGACTTATCTTTGTGGTTTCTTTTTAATTTTTTTCTTTCCTGTGATGCCTGCTACCCAATTTCTGAAAACCATTGTTTAATGTGGGTTCTTTCCCCCCTGTGTTTTAGTTGTCTATGTTGGGAAGGTTATTCCCTCATGGCTGATAGCAGAAATTCTTCTCTTTCAGTTTTGATCTGCAGTTAACGATTTTAAAAGATGACTCTTGGGCTACTTTCTCTATTGTTGATTTATTTTTTAAATAGTTACACATTAATTTTAAATTTCTTAGAGGTACTATTTATAGAAACTTAAATGTGTTTCTTTTGCTTCAAATAGTTAGAGCAAACAGTTTATCTAGACATAGAGTGTAGTTAGGATTACCCATTTATCAGTTCTTAGTTCTCAACATGTTTTCCATTTTGGTATAATTTTTTTTTAAAAATAAGATTTTACTAAGATATTATAATACGAAATTGTTTTTATTAACCAGTTTCTTTTTATCTCTCTCAAAGGTAAATATAACTGTTTGGAAGTTTATCTAATAATATATATTAATCAAAGTGATGTTACCCTTTACATCATTTTTATATGCTGCTCATGTGATGGATGAGATATTCTCCAAAGTGCGTGGAGAGTATCTCATCTTATGAGCAACATACAACAGGGAAGTAAAAAGGCATTCATTTCCCAGCCTGTGGCCTTTTTTCAAATTTTGTCATATAGACATTTCAAATTTTGATACAGTATTTTTTCCCATGAATTCTTCTATTTTTTTTTTTTCTGAAGAAGTTAAGATCAAGAACATATTACTTTACTTCCTTCTATGATTTTTAAAGTTTTTATTTTTGACACATCTTTTCTATAAAAGTGGTGACCTTCCTTATATTTTTTTAGGATAAGTAATAGCGTGTTTATTTCTTTTCCTATTTATATAAATAAGCAAAACAAGTATTGTCTGCTAGTTTCTTTGTTGGGGTATTTTGATGAGATTTTTTAAAAATATCTTTAGATTCTTAGATTAATATACTAACTATGATTTGTTTTTCTTTCTCAGATTAAAAATCATTTTTCAATCCCACTTTGTGTTTATGAAGGGAATACTTTATTGGGAACGGCTTCTCCTGGAAGTGAATTCAACCTACCATTAACATCTTACCGGTGATTTTTTTATTTCTTTATCTTTTTATTTGCTCTAAAGTGTCTTATGGAATTTTTAGTTTATGGTTTTGTAGGGGTATTTGTCTCTAAGTGATCAAAGTTAAATCTGTTTTGTTAATAACTTGTCTAACTTAAGTTTCAGGGTGCCTAGAAGGTTTTGTTTTTTTGGTTTTGTTTTTTTTTTTTAAGAAATATTTAATGTATTTAATTTATACTATATAAATTACTTGTGTTTTACTAGTAAATACAATTATTACATGCTTATTGTATAGCTTCCATAACTGAAGTCATTTATATATATGATTTTTAGAAAATGTTCAGTTGAGCATGATTGGTAGCTTTTGGATTTATATATAGCTATTATGAAGTGATTTTTACTTTTCAAATGTTTTGCAATGAAATTTTTAACAATCCCTTTCGAAAACATTTTTTCTTTTTATCTACATATTAATTGATCAGTGATAGAATTATACTTTAAATTGTGACATATATACATCAATCTTCTAAAAATTAAACTGGATATAAAATCTTATATGTAAAATTCTTATAATATGCTAACAGTGAGCTAGTCCTAAAATTATAGGATTAATATCTTGACAAACAAATATTCTGGATATTTAATCAGATTTGAAAATAATCTCTTTCAGGGATAGTGAACTCTATTGGAAAATACTATCTTCCTGAAAATAATCATTATAATTTGTCTAAGTACCATTTCAGAACACACACTAGCCCTGGCCCAGACCTTTGCTGCAGAAGGACAGAGGCAGGACTACACGCTGTGCTGAAATCCCTCTGCCTCTCCTCTGATCCTTGTCCAGAGTTCCAGATTAGCTCTCTGATGCTTACAGAGCAGCCTTGCAGTTACAGGCACATATTTTCAGTTAGTAGACCTGCTATTTCTAATGAGTACTTAATTACTTATACCTTCTAACACTCAGTTGAAATCTCCTGTGGGAAAGAATATTATTGTTGCAAGAACAACAATGTAGTTATTTACCACATCTGACCTTATTCTAGGAAGGATTTTTGGTGGGTTACAAGACTAGATTAAAGGTGACATATAGTTATGGACATTGGGGAGGGTATGTGATATGGTGAGTGCTGTGAAGTGTGTAAGCCTGATGATGCATAGATTAATAAAAAAATAAAAGATTGCATGTAGAATGTGTTTCAAAACTCCTGTGAAGAAGTGTATACTTATTTTATGAATGAGAAAATTTAATGGCATTTCACTTTATTTTTAATAAAGTATTGCTGTATATTTTGTGATTCTATCCATAGAAGAGAAAACTTGGGATTATCTTTATACTTTCTTGTTCAAGGCTAAATATTAATTTGTCAAATGGAAATTAATCTTAATTAGAATTATTAGTGATGAGCCAGTTTGTATCTCACATTAAATGTGTTTCTAATCCAATTCTTTGATCTAAGTATGCTTACATAATGACTATCTTTCCCTGGAGAATTTAAATAGATTAATCTTTGAATTTAATTCATTTAACAGATATTTGTCATGTGTTCTGCTGTGTATAAGGCTCTACTATGGGATGCCAAGATGAACTGGGCATGGCTGTGACTTTGAGAGATTGATGCATTATGTAAATACAGAAGGAAGAAAACTGTGGGGTTGTAGGGAGAGGGTGTTCACAGAAAATCACAAAAAACAAAGCAAGTGTTACTGATTGACTCCTGGGTAAGATCCATGAATTAAAGGTCAAACATAATAATATGCAGATTAGCAAAGAAAGGCAATCTTAAGTGGAAGGAATTGCATGACCGAAGGTAAGGAGGTCTGAAAGCACAGGGTTTGTACGTGTAAAGAATAGTTGCAGGATAGGGCGCATGAGTGGCTCAGTGGGTTGGGCCCTTCAGCTTGGGACGTGGTCTCGGGGTCCTGGGATCGAGCCCCACATTGGTGCTCTCTGCTCAGCGGGGAGCCTGCTTCCCCCTCTCTCTCGGCCTGCCTCTCTACCCACTTGTGATTTCTCTCTGTCGAATGAGTGAATAAAATTTAAAAAAAAAAAAAAGAATAGTTGCAGGATGATCAGAGTACAGTATGCATCTTGTAACAGAACATTTGATACGTAGTTTAAGTTCACATTGAAGTATTGCTCCCTCAGTTTCTTGCCCCTTTGATGTCAATTTTACCTTTATCTTATACATTATCTTTTTTTTCTTTATTCTCTCAGAACGTTTGGTGTCCTCCTGTTTCATGATCTTTCGTTCTTAAAGCTCTTCTCATTGAGAACCTCTTGTGTTTTCTTCCTATCCATTTCTTAAACTTTCCCTTAACCTGGCATATTTTTCTAATTCAGGTGTCCTCTTCAGAATAAGGCTTTTTGGCAAAATTGTCGCCTCTGCACAAAGCTCTGAAGCTGTCTGGAAAGACTTCACCACACTCTCTTTCCTTCAGTCTGCTGTGTACATACGTTATTTTGTACCTGTCACGATGCGCTATTTCTCTTTTAACATCACATCCCCCACCTGATTGGGGTCTCTGTAATACAGAGTAAAGAAGAACTTACTCATTTGTTCATTTCCAGTTTTACCTTCTCGTTCGTGAATAATGGGTCCAATAAGGTTTTGATAATCTGGATGAGTTTATTGACATTAGTTTAATTTGGAGAAAATTAAGATTTTTTTGTGGTTCTGTTTTATTTTATTTTTATTAATCTATAATGTATTATTTATTTCAGGCATCCAGGTGTGTGATTCATCAGTCTTACATACTTTATAGCACTCAGCATAGCATGTACCCTCCCCAATGTCCGTCACCCAGCCACCCCGTCCCTTCGACTCCCCTCCCCTCCAGCCATCCCTCAGTTTGTTTCCTGAGGAAAATTAAGTTCTTAAGTATTAGAAGAATGGAAAAGAGAATGAAAATTTCAGAGAAAATGTAAAAAACAAAATAGGTTAAATCGGATAACTGACTTGACAGATGATTAGATTTATGTATATGTCAAGGGAGATGGAAAAGTCGAATATTTTTTCATAGTCCAGAGTGCTAGTAGTTGGAAGTTCCTTAAAAGGGACACACAGAGAAATGGGTATGGACTGTTTAGAGTTCAATCTAGTGAATTTAAATCACTGTCAGGCATCATTATAGTAGTGTGTAATGGATATTTAAGATTTTAGGACAGAGCTTAGGACAAAATCTGGTCTGGAGGTAGTATGGACAGTTGTTGATTTGTAAGGGATAGTGTCACAACCATAGATGAATGGTTTTACAAGTATAAATATATTTAAGTGTTTATATTTGAACAAGTTAGGTTTGAAAAATGATTAAACCTAAAATATAATTGAAATGTAAGCAGAGTGTGATATTTAAATATAAGAATTAATCGTACATGATTTTATCACTATCTTCTTGCAACCACCTCTGCAACTGTACCCAGTGTTTCAGCAATTAAATATCTATTAAAGGCTTTTGTTTGATTAACATTGAAATGCTGGTGATGGTTTTTTTAATGGAAATGTGTTTTTAGTTTATGAATTCAGTCATGACATGTATTTCCTATGAGGACCACATATTCAGGAAAGCCAACATTTTTAAGTTAAATGTGCAAATTAAAAGGTATTTGTATGTTTGCTTTGCATATATGATCTATAAAATTACATATTTTCTATAGGAGACCAGTTATTATAAATTTTGAAGTTAGTAAGCTTGTAAGAAAAATATTCTCCTCTTAAGAGCCAAAAAACTTGATTAGTTTACAGAAAGTTAAGGGATGACAATGTCTATTTACTGGTCTTTTTTTTGCTATTTCCAAAAAGAATATGAAACTATAAAAATTTTATTACAAGTGCGGGGAGTGATGTAATTTCATTGCTCCAAAGTAGTAATCACCTAATTTATGTTTTCTTTTAAAGGATTTTAAAGCATATTGTTTCATCCTTTATACAGATCACCCCTTTCTCTGAAGCCAGAAGATGAGGACTATCAAGGGTGTGAAAGAATTGACTTTGAAGAAATTATAAAAAATGATGGCACTTTTCTAAAGAAGAAATGTAGATCTAAAAACACTGCTAAGAAACCGTTTATCATTCATGTTGTCCCAGAAAAAGATGATTTGGCTTCTCTGTCAGTGTATTCAGAAGATGGCTGGGACTTACCATACATAATGCATTTGTGGCCACCTATCCTGCTCCGAAATCTTCTTCCTTATAAAATTGCTTATTATATAGAGGTATTGTAGAATTTTTTTAATGCCGTCCTGTCTTTGATTTTGTAGCTTTAGTTATTTAAAATTATGAACAATAAAACAGTGTTTTAATGTTCTCATAAAAATGATAGTACTGGTGAATGGGTGGTCTAGATAATTTTCACATGGAAAAAAAGTTTCCATCGTTATAAAAAAAGGGGTTTTTAAAAATATATTTTTTCCACTGACTCTGTGTTTTACACATTTAAGATCTGTGGTAACCCTGTGTCAAGCAAGTCTGCCAGGATCATTTTTCCAACAGTATTTCCTCACTTCATGTTTTTGTACCATATTTTGGTAATTCTCACAATATTTCAAACATTTCATTCTTAATGGCTATGATTTATGATCAGTGATTATGACTTGGTAAAAGCTCAGATGATGGTTAACATTATTAGCAATAAAGTATTGAGGTGTATACTTTGATTTCTAGACATAATGCTATTGCATACTTACTAGACTACAGTGTAGTGTAAACATGACTTATGTGCACTGGAAAACCAAGACATTTATTTGACTTGCTTTATTGCAATATTTGGTTTATTGTGGTCTGGAACCGAGCCCTCAGTATCTGTGTGTATATATCTTTAAAATCTTTTCTGTGCAAATTACACCTTGTTTGTTATATACTTAAAAGATGGACACTAACTTCTGCAACAAGTATGTGAATTAGTCTTAATATTCAAATAATAGACTTAGCTAGGGATAAAAAAAAAAAACACCCTACGTTATATTATTCCCATGCCAGGTTTTGTCTGATAAATTGAGAGGGAGTTAACATATCTATGGTTTAAGGTTATCAATTTTCCATATGGCTGGCAGGTACCAAAGTGATTAACAATCTATCAGATAGATTTGAGATTGAATCCTAGCTCTCTCATTTTATTAGCTTTATGTCTTTAAGCAA